>NC_056732.1:1171772149-1171859346 GCF_019279795.1 Protopterus annectens | reverse complement strand
TATACTTATAGGGTGCTGACATCATCAGAGTTTAGAAAGTGGAATGATCATCCTGTGGTGTGTTTTCCCAGTTGCCAAAAGGGATGTTTCTTTCATACACACTTACACACACACTTACCCCCCTTCACGCACACTTGCCACCTGTTGGATTCAAACCCCTACTTAACTATGTTATGACACTAGAGACGGATGCATTAGCACAGCGCGCTATTCGCATTTCTGGGGAATTTCCTTTCCCCTGATATACTTATAGGGTGCTGACATCATCAGAGTTTAGAAAGTGGAATGATCATCCTGTGGTGTGTTTTCCCAGTTGCCAAAAGGGATGTTTCTTTCATACACACTTACACACACACTTACCCCCCTTCACACACGCTTGCGACCTGCTGGATTCAAACCCCTACCTAACTATGTTATGACACTAGAGACGGATGCATTAGCACAGCGCGCTATTCGTATTACTGGGGAATTTCCTTTCCCCTGATATACTTATAGGGTGCTGACATCATCAGAGTTTAGAAAGTGGAATGATCATCCTGTGGTGTGTTTTCCCAGTTGCCAAAAGGGATGTTTCTTTCATACACACTTACCCCCCTTCACACACACTTGCCACCTGCTGGATTCAAACCCCTGCCTAACTATGTTATGACACTAGGGACGGACGCATTAGCACGGCGCGCTATTCGGATTACTGAGAGAATCCTTTTCTCCAATATACTTATAGGGTGCTGACATCATCAGAGTCTAGAAAGTGGAATGATCATCCTGTGGTGTGTTTTCCCAGTTGCCAAAAGGGATGTTCCTTTCATACACACACACTTACCCCCTTCACACACACTTGCCAACTGCTGGATTCAAACCCCTACCTAACTATGTTATGACACTAGAGACGGACGCATTAGCACGGCACGCTATTTGGATTACTGAGAGAATCCTTTTCTCCAATATACTTATAGGGTGCTTACATGATCAGTGTCTAGAAAGGGGGATGAGCATCCTCTGGTGTGTTTTCACATTTGCTAGGGGTAACATTTGGACCAAGTGTGTGAGCATGCCCAGTTCAGCCTTCTTGTGGCATGTTGTGTGAAAGATGTCTCATTTATCTAAGTGTGTGAGCATGCCCAGTGTGGGCTTTACATATGTTGAACTCTGCAGCCCATCACATTTGTGGATGAGTGTGACCTTCAACAAATACCTGAAGTTTATGGTTGTGTGTTCTGTGCCATGTTGTGTAGTTACTGTCTGAATGCTTTTTGTGTGAACAAAACAGGGAGTATACTGTGCCTGCAGGTTTTGCATGGGATACTTTGCACACAATTGTCAACATCCGTTCATACTGACCTGACACTGTAGCACTGTCTAGTGTAGTGTTTCAGTACTTTCACTGTGGTGGTCAGTATCCTGGCCTTTAGTCCTATCACTGCTTTACATTTCCATAGTGTGCACAACAGCCTGGTTAGGGTCCAGTTGTGCACATCTGCACAAAGGCAGTGCCTCTACAGACCCTGTTAATTGCTGCCCCATAAGCTTAACAAGTGTAGTCTGCAAATCTATGGAGAGGATCATAATTGAGCTCATAAACAAAGATATAGGGGACATGCAGACATTGTACCCATCCCATTTTGGCTTGGTCAGGGGCAGATCATGCCTTTTGTACTGGGTTGACATCTTCAAATTGGTCACTTAGGCCATTGTTGGGGAAAGGCAGTCCATACAGCCTACCTTGGCCTTGCAAACACTTTCAACACAGTACCCCACTCAGGTATTGTGGAAAACCCTAACAACTGAAATGTAAACCCATATGTCACAAGATGGGTTGCAAACTGGCTTAAGGACGGGACCCACAGGGTTAGAGTTGCTGGCACTATGTTAGACTCCAGGCTGGTCACAGGTGGTGTCACACAGGGCTCAGTCCTTGGCCCCCATTGTTTGTCATGTACTTCCCAGACGTACAGGCCAACATGGGAGAACTTTGGATGACAATGTTAGCAGATGACTGCACACTGGGCACCATAGTGGACAGTGCATCACACACAGATATCCTTCAGAAGGGACTCACAGTAACTGATAGCTGGTGCCAGGGCCATGGCCTGAAGTCAAAGTGCACAACATGTGTAGACATACCCTTCAGGAAAAGCAAGGTGACCCCAAGCTACCATATAGGTGGCAATCCTCTAAGCACAGAGGAGGTTATCATGGACCTGGGGACCCAGGTTAACAGTCGCCATTCTTCTGAGACTCACATTGCTAAAGTGGCTAGGAAGACCTTCTACATTGCCCACCTGATCAGGCTGGGATTCACATCCAGATCTAGTGGGTCATTGTTCCCCTGTACTCTTCACTTATCAGACCGGTGATCGAGTCGAATGCCCTATTCTGGCTGTATCTCACACAACATCTGCAGCAATTGGAGACACCCTGACTGTCCCCACCTAAAGGATCAAGGAACCCCAACAGCTGTCATATGCTGCCAGATTGACGACACTCACACTCTATTCACTCACATACCGTCTGCTTAGAGGTGACATGTGCCTGACATGGGAGGCCATGTCCAAACAGAGATTAATGGGCATGCTCCACCTCAGACTCAGAAGATCCACCTGAACCACTAGTGCAGGTGACTTACACCTTAGCAGGGATGTATGTTGGACATGTTGGAGGGATGGAGTTATCACTCGGAGACTCCCTATACTGTGGAATACAATCCTGGTCCATTTGAGGCAGAGCACCTTGCTGGCTGTGTTCAAGAGGTATCTTGACCTAATGCTAGTCGGAGAATGTGTTTGTCCATCAACACATTGTAAGCGTAGTTCAACATGTCATATGTCTTGTTTAGTATACTGTGCCTCTGTCTACCTGTGACATAACATTGATACCCAGGGTAAACCTCCCATCTCCCATCCATTCATTAGGATTCCTGTTGAGGGGACTCAACCAGTGTCTCTATGGACAACCTGTACTGGTAGTTTACTCATGTGTGGGGGTGGCTTCTGTGTTTTGGATAATGCAGTACAGCCTGTCCTATATATGTCAGTGCTGGGGTTCAGGTCCCTCATGTGCATAGCTCCCTGCCATTCAGATTGTACAAGGTGCAGCATGTGCATTGATTCCAGCTTGGACATGGCTTTCTACATCAGGCACAGCTTGCATCTGGGTGGACAGCATGGCAGTGTGTGGAGCTGCACTCTGTTTAATCAGACTACACATTACATGTGTTCCAGCTCTGTCATACTCCTGGTGAGGTACTGTTGTGGACTTTACAGGTGCTGGATGTGTGTGCATGAGGTACACCCACAGGGGCTGTTGTGGTCATTTCTAATGCTGATGAAAGATAACTGCAGAACCAGAATGACCTCCCCTTAGCTAGATGTCAGACAGCATGGACCATACAATCACAACTGAAAACAGGACCCTCTCCACAAAGGGAAAGTGTCCTGTCTGGTGGACCCCAGCCATAAACAAACTGTATGACAGATGAGGGTTACTAATGCAAGACAGAGCTACATCTCCAAAAGGGAAGACAGCTGTGATCAGCACTAGTAGAAAGCTACATTATCTCATAAAGACATGCAAGGTCAACTTGGGGACATAAATCACCAAATACAATGAAGGTAACCACACTGCTTTCTTCAGTTATGTCAGACACCTGGTTGTGAACCCTCGGATATGCTCAGAGTTGGTACACAACAACATATATTCCAGTGACCTGACAGATATTGGCAACATTCCGGCGGACAGCTTCAGTGCGATTTACCCCTCCCTCACCCCCAAAACAAGATAGTTATCACTGCTGTATGTAACCTCACTGTCATCTTGGATGTCCATGTGAGAGCCACACTCAGCAAAGACAAGTACACAGCATCCATGGGACCTGCTGGTATCTCCAGTTGCATGCTATGTGAACTCCAGAAGGGGCTGGACCCATATATACAACTGCTATTTAACCTTAGTCTTGCTACAGGATATGTACCTGAACACTGGCATACGGCAACAGTGGTCCCACTCCACAAGGGGATGCCTCCACAGACCATGGCAACTACCACCACACAGGCTTAACCAGCCTTGTCTGCAAAGATATGGGAGGAGTCATGGAGCTCTTACACAGACACATTACTGACCCACGGACCCTTGTTCCCACCTAGTTCAGCTTTGTACAGGGCAGATCCTGCCTTTTGCACCTTTGCACCCGAAAAGTACCTACCATGAAGATCAGGGTTCTTCAACACATGTCATATGCTTCCAGAATAGAGGAAGTCCAGCTTTGTTCAGTGTCATACCGCATACTTACAGGTGACCTATGCCTGACATACAAGACCATGTCCAATCAGGATTTGGTGGACATACTCCACTGCAAGCAATCCAAATCCACCAGAGCCATGAGAGCTGAGTATTTGAACCTCAGCACATACATGTATAGGACATGCTGGAGGGACAGAGTCATAACTCAGAGGCATCTCACACTCTAGCAGAGTATCCCAGTTCATGTTTGACAGAGTCCCTCACTGACTCTCTTCAGGAGACATCTGGACAACTGCATATGAGACAGAGGCACAGACTAGACAGAGACACAGTCATGTTATTCAATTACGTAAGGGGTCATAATGTGTCACTACTAAGTCAGAGGCACAATATTCAGAATCTATTCTGTACACTTATTACCACTATAAGGGGTGGCAATAGCCACATCACTATGGCTAGGCTTATACATGCACTAGGGCAGATAGCCTAGTAGTACACTATGACACTATGAAACACCGGTGTATGTGTAGCTATTGTCAATCAAACAGTATGATGTGGCTTAGGGGGCTTGATATCTCCCTGTATTCCAACATTGTTTTGTCTATTCCTTCTAGCATGTCTAGGGATCAGTTGCTAGTGTCCTCTCCTGCTCAGCTGGTGAACCTGGGAATATTGAGGCACTGTTACAGTTGCCTCATGTACACTGACAACCCTCTCCTTCTGCCATAAAACACACATACATGTGAGAGATGCAACTATATAGCCAAAGTGGAGGCTGAGCTCTCTCAACATAGGACTAGCAAGACCAGAGAGAGGGTGAAGGTAACCACACACACATCTTTAATCCAGTCTCACATGGCACTGTCACAACTTAAGATCATACACATAGACACACAGAGACACTCTCAGAGGCTCTGATCAGAAGTCTACCAGAATGGCGGTGGCCACCACAGCAGACACTCACACAACTGCCTCCACAGGGCACAGCACATGCAACACATTGACCACAGAGTTGGTGTGCCAAACAGTCACAGCCCTTAAGGCCAAACACAATGCCGGACACACTTGTCATAGGTGACTCCATAGTCAGACACACTGATGTCCCACTCACCAGATCAGGTACAGAGGAGGTCACAGTAAGCTGCCTATCGGGCACTGGAATCCACCACATAATGCAAGCACTCAGGTCACTAAACTGCAAGTACAGGTCTGACCCAGTCATAATCCATGCTGGTGTGAACGACCTGAGATGTACCTCCCTGGACTACATGGACAGAGACATAGAGGATCCCTCTGATTATGTAGGCCAGGCAGGTATGACCCTGACCTTCAGCAGTATCCTACCTTCACCAAGTATGATGCCACATAAACAGAGACAAGATGATCAGCTGTAGTATTTTGCTTAGACTATGGTGTCATTCTAAGGGGGTCCAATGTCTGTCTACCTGGGATGACATGCTGGACAGGCCACAGTGATTTGCAAGGGACGGCTTGCACCTGTCACCCCTGGGCTTCCGGATTTCAGATGATGCTCTTGCCACCCCCATTGTGCCTTTTTTATGCAAGACTCAGATTCTACACCTACCACCCTAGAACACAGTAAAGGGAAGACACTAAGGGTAATGCTGCTCAATGCCCAAGGTCTCAACCTCAAGCTGCACACACTCTATGCCCTTCTCAGTATGTAGCACATTGATGTCTGTGCTGTGCCTGAAACCTGGTTCACAGCTTCTGACAGCACCCCGGCACTATCGGGTGTTACCTCATATCATGCATTCTGGCACCAGCATCCCGAAAACACCAAGAAGGATGGTGGGTGTCCATATTCATCAAGGACACCCTCACCTCATGGTTGGTGGCAACACACGATGCATCAGAGACCATCCAGGTGCCAGTGACCGTAGGCAAGACTGCTCTGCAGTTTGTAGCATGTTACATGCCACCCGCTCAAACTCAGGTACCTCACACAGCTATCCTGCAAACACTGAAGGGGATAAATGTATCTCAAAACACCATCCTACTGGGTGATTCCAACTATCCACATATAGACTGGGATCACTAATCATGCCACAACACTCTAACACAAAGGTTCCAAGAGTTCATACACTGAAATGCCATGGAACAACTGGTCCCAATCCCCTCAAGTGGAGGCAACATACTAGAACACATCATCACGAACATGGGGTCACACTGTTCAACACCAGACATATACCCATCATTGGTGAGATCAGATCATGGACTATTCTCAGTGGGAGTCCACATCCCACCCACACCCCAGATGGGAAATGAAACGGTGAAGACCTTCTCAAATGCCGACTTCACATTTCTGAGGACTGGTGTGGTCTCTTTCAAGGCCCCCAGGCCAGCAGACACCATTACCCAAGCCACTGTATCACTTAGAAATGCCTTCTACCAGCACCTCCAGGACTGCATGGTTCAGGCAATCCCAAATAATAGACTCTTTGTACCACAGGCAAGCATCCAGTCTGGTGGACCCTAGCCATAAACAAGCTGTACAACACAAGGAAGGAGCTACTACAAGATAGAGCGTAATCCGTAGGGGGAAGGCACCCTGCTCATTGTGAGTAAAACACTGGGTTCCCCCATACAATCATGCGAGGCATGTTTTGAGAGTAAACCCACTCAGGACTCCAGGGACAATCATGAGGCCTTTTTTACCTATGTTTGAAACCTGGGAGGAAACTCCCAGATATGCTCAGACTTAGTTCAGAATAATGTTGATATCACTGCACCTACAGACATTGGCAACATACTGACTGACAGGTTCAGTGCAGATTTCGCGCCTCCCCCCAACTGGGGGTATGTACACCAGAGGATTGTAGCCCCCAAACATCTCCACTGCTGGGGTGGGAACTGCTCAATCCAAGGCAGAAAACACTTTATCCATGGGACCAGATGGTGTCCCCAGTTGTGTGCTCCAAGAACTCAATGAGTAATTACACCCGCAGTTAGGGCAGCTGTTTAATCTTAGCCTCACCTCAGGATATGTTCCCAAGGAGTGGCATACAGCAATGGTGGACCCACTTCACAAAGGAGGTGCCTCCACCAACCCCAGAAACTACCATCCCATCAGCTTGACAAGCCTGTTCTGCTAAGCTATGGAGAGGATCATAATGGGAATTCTAAATGAAGACATAGGGGACTTGCAGACATTGGATCCAATCCAGTTTGGCTTTGTCAAGGGCAGATCATGCCTTTTAAACTTGGTTGACTTTTTCAAAACACTCACCCAGGCCATTGACGTGGGCAAGGCAGTCCACACAGCCTACCTTGACCTGGCAAAGGCTTTCGACACAATACCCCACTCAGGTATCATTGAAAACATCACCAGCTTAATTGTGAACCCATACATCACAGCATGGGTTGCAAATTGGCTAAGTGACGGAACACACAAGGTCAAAGTTGCTGGTGCCAGTTCACACTCCAGAGCTGTCACAAGTGGTGTCCCACAGGGCTCAGTCCTGGGCCCACATTTGTTCAGTATCTACTTTTCAGAAGTACGAGCAAACACAGGAGGAATATGGCTGACAAAGTTTGAAGATGACTGCAAACTGGGAAGCATAGCTGGAAACCCATCTGACAAAGACATCCTTCAGAAGGGTCTCATAGACACAGATAACTGGTGCCACGGCCATGGCCTTACATTAAACACTAAACAATGCATAGCCATACCCTTCAGGAAGAACAAGGTTACCACTACTTCCCATCTAGGTGGCAATCCTCTAAGCACAACGTAGGTTATCAGGGACCTGGGCACCCAGGTTGACAGTGACCTTTTGCTTGACACTCACATTGCCAGGATAGTTTGGAAGGCCTTCTACATTGGCCACCTCATCATGCAGTGATTCACATCTAGATCAAGGGAGGTCATCGTTCCCCTGTACTCATCACACCAATGATTGCATACACTGCCCCATTCAGATTGGATGGGCCCACAAATTCCTCGACAGGAGGTGAAAGGGTCTCAAACATATTTCTTATGCTGCCCGACTGAAGGAATTCCAGCTGTATTCAGTCACTTACTGACTGCTCAGAGGTGATCTGTGCCTGACATACAAGGCTATGTCCAACCCAGACTTTATGAACATGCTTCACCTCAAGACCTCTACATCCATCAGAACTACAAGGGCAGGAGACCTAAACCTCAACACAGATATTAATAGGATGTGCTGGAGGGACAGATTCATCACCCAGAGAGTCCATATGCTGTGGAACAACATCCTGGTACATGTGGGGCTGAGCACCTCACTGGCTTTGTTCAAGTGAGATCTTGACCAATGGATGGGAGATTGCAGGTATACCCCAGGGATAACCTCAGTATCACTGCTTGACAGAGGCACAGCAAAATAATGGGCATATCCATCAACTTGCAGGTGGCAGACGCCACAAAACTCTGGCCTAGGCTTATTAATGCTCTAGGGCAGATAGCCTAGTATGAACCTATGGACATAGGCCTGGGGCAGTTCCTGCTATTAGGACAGTGGTCTGCAGCAGGCTATATAGTAGTAGTCGGTTTTAGCCATTGTTTTTGACCATGGCTATTCCATGTTGCTTCTTGTTGTGGTACAAACATGGGTGTGTGGTTATCCATGCTATTTATTGCTAGACACCCTCATTTTGTATCTTGTTCCATGTTTTTGCACATGTACATCACTGTATGACGTGCAGCTGTTTCCACAGGGTCATATGCGTGGATATGGATGTTAGTTGGGGTCCTCAGGTGTGCATATTGTACATGATATTACATTACTTAACACATGGCATTCATGCCTCAGGTGGTGCTGCAGGGCCACCTCTGTCGGATACACATACTACACTCCCTGTACATTTGGAAGCAGGTTGTGTCATGTTAGGCATCCCTGTTACTGTATGAGTGAGTCAGAGCGGGTATCAGTCCCAGTGTTCCTACTGACCAAGCGTATGTGCTGTGCGTTGCCTCTTTGCCAAGGCCAGGGCATACTGGGCACGCCTCCTTCTGCCTACTGGGACAAGGTCAGGTTGTTCCTCCTCCGAGTCACCCCTGCCTGTGGTGGCCTTGGCAATGGTGGGGATGTTTGGCCCAGCCCTGTGCTGGTCCTGCTGCAGCTGTTTCGAGGATCATATTATGTTGCATAGCACATATCATGATCATTTGGGTACATGTAGTTGGTGTGTACTGCAAAGCTCCACCAGATGTGTCCAGACACCGGAACTGTGACTTGAGCAGCCCAAACACACGCTCTATGATATTACGTGTTTGTGCATGTGCCTCATTATGGCGTTCCTGTTCAGGTGTGTGTGCATTTCTGATGGGTGTCATCAGCCACGGCTCAAGTGCATAACCTGCATCCCCCACTAGGTGTCCGTGTGGGAAGTCCCCATTGGCAAATGATTGGTACAGCTGCGTCAGATGCCAGATGTGGGAATCGTGGTAGCTCCCAGGGCAGCCAGCACACACATTCATTATTATGCCCTGGGCATCACACACGACCTGGCAGTTGATGGAGGGTATCCCTTGCGGTTAATGTAGACTCTACCCGCTCACCGGCTGGTGCTTTGATGCATATGTGCGTGCAGTCTATTGCACCCAGCACCTCAGGGTATCCCGCTATTTGCTGGAAGAGACGATATTGCTGGCCACAACTTCACGGTCATTAGGGACATATATATGATCACTGACATGTGGTGACATGGCATCCAGGAATTGGTGCAGTACCCTGGAGGCTGATGCCTGTGATATCCCCATCATATCACCAGTTGGTCTCTGGAAGGTACCTGTTGCTAGTATTCTTAGGCCAACACATACCTTGGTTTCCACTGGGATGGGTTCCCCTCTGTTGGTTCTGTGTGTGAGGTGTGGCCTGCACAGCTCAACAATCTGCTGCAGGAGCTCTCTATCCACTCTATAGCGCTCTACTATCTCCAGCTCATGTAACCCATGGTAGGTGACCCTGGGCCTGTATACTCTTCTCCTTCTCCTCACTCTGGGTTGTCTGTCAGCATCTGCATTGTCACCACCCTCAGCAATTCGCCTATGCCTGATTATAATAGCCATGGCAGCCCCTAGCATTTCTGCTCTGAGTTCAGCTTTATTTCAGTTTTCAATTCTGATAGCTTAGCTTCTGGCAGTATCTCTTGTGAGAAACAGCCTTCACTGCTCTTTGTTGTGTTTTAAGTGCTGGGCTGGGCTTCTAGTCTGCCTGTGTAATTGCCTGCTTGTAATTGTTTCCACCAATTAACTCCAGCAGTATTCCCTGGCAGTTTCCCTGTATTTTGGTTGTTTCCTGTTTCCTCTCTGTTTCCTGAGGGGAGCAATGTGCACACCAGCTTAAACATGCTCACAGTCACTTAAACGCCAAGACACATCCCTACACAGTGTTACACGCCAAGACACATCCTTACACGGTGTTAGCTAGGCTGATTCATGCTAAAACGCTACAAGACACTGCCTTACACACGCACTCACAAGAAACCGTTGTAAACAGTTTGCAACACGCTCCCACATGTTGAACCTGCGTTACAGCACGCCACAAGATACACATATATCAAGAAACTTGGAGTGTAGGGATAGCGTATACCCTCAATTTCTTGACTTTCCTAGTGTTCTGTTGGGACACACCTCCCCTGATGTCTGTCTGTCATCTGTTACCTTACATTGCCCTCCAATCTGGGACATTTCTTTCTATCCTTCCTCCGTGATGTCACCTACCTCTTACTCTGTTCCTCCCCTTCTCTAACTCTTACACTACTCAGAAAGTGCTCATTACCTATGTGGCAGTGTGATTCAGTATTGTAACCCTCATTTACATAGGATTGCCTAGTAATGCTTAGTTACATATCTTACACGGAGCTTCCCCATTGACAACCACTAAACGGAGGCCATATTGTTTTAGTCTGCAAGTCCCTCCATTGACATTCCATGTAATACATAAATCCCACAATTGTGGGCTTATAAGCATCGGTTTTCAGTTTTAGGTAGCGCACCGCTTATGCTGGTGCGCTGCAGTTAAACACAATAATCCCGTGGAAAAAAAAGTTAAATAACTTATTTTTGCAACACTTTTTCATGCCAATGGCCACATATTTGGCCATTGGCATGCTTAATGACACATATGCACCCTTTATTTGGAGCTGACATAGCTCCGTTTTGATTTTGCAGAAATGTACTCAGTTGTCAGCTGAGTACATTTCTGCAGCTAACACGTCCGTTACACGGACTGGTTTCTGCTTTGTGGATCGCTCAAATACCTCATTTGCATATCTTGGAGCTGCAAATGAGGTATTGAGCATTTCCACACCCAGTCTGTGTAAGAGACGTGTTAGCTGTCTCTTACACGAAGGTTTGGGCTGTACCTGAATCGGGAGGCTTACACGGAGGCTTACACTACTCTTGAACTCCGTGTAAGCCTTCCTGAATCTGGCCCAATGGCTTTTTTCTGAGAGGGTTGCAGAGATGAAAATTAACTTTACAGACTGACTAAAGGAACTTTTAGCACCTTGATCAAAGGTTTTCTAGACAGCATTCCCACAGAAAGAAAATGCCTTAAATATGTAATAAGAACAATTAAAAATAATTAAATCTAATAAAACAATTTGAAAAAAAAAAGATTAGCTCAAAAATATTTCTAGTCCAGCCCTCCTTAGAACACCTTTTGTTGAGGGAGTAGGAGTCTTTCTTAATAAAAAAAAAATATATCTGCAATTTGTTGATTTATTAATATTAGTTTTATATTTGTTTTAAAGACTGCCTAAATGTTGTCTATGTGCCCTGCATTTCAGATCATTGCTTAAAGTGGAAATTTGCTTCTGAATATTTCTCTGATATTAATTAAAAATTGCATACTTTGAGGAATGAGATGTCATAACCAATGTGCAATGAAATACAGCAGCAGTGAAAACTGACAGCTACTGCTTCAGTGACAGGTAATAGCTTCTCTACAAAACTAGTAATTTAAATGCTATAGTTCATCCCACTACAGTAGTTCAGTATAATACATTTACATTGTTATCGCTGTTTTTATGTACAGGTTATAGAGTAATGATTTCACTGCAATAATCTATGAAAATAAAACTTGGAAATGTATTAATGGATGGTACAATATTTAAAGGTGGATCCATTTTATTTTACTTAGTATTATTTTTCATACTCCTAAGCTTTCTGGATCAGCATGTCCACTCTTCACTAGTGGTGCTTCTTATTATATTTGATCTCCTCTGGTGATGTGAAGATATGAGATAAAACAGGAAAAAAATAAATTTGCTTGCTCTTCCCATTTGTGTGTATGCATCATGGCTGAAAACAATTTGGTATTTGCAATTCATTATATTTAATACATTTTATAACACATGTCAACACTTCCCATCCATTCAATGTTTCATTTTCTGAAGCAGTCTACTTTCTTTTCCTTAGGAAATGCAGCATGTCACAGTGTAACTGAGTGATTGGGCTTTGAGAAAGTCTTGCTAGTAAAAGTATTACAAAATTGAGAATGTATCTATTTTGGAAAGCTATTATGATGTATTCCCTTGCTTCATGAAGGTTATGATGTTTGACTTTAAATTGTTACAGCCAGTACTGAGCATACTTGAGTATGTTATTATATATTATTTTATTAAACATGTTTGGAAGCAGCAGAGTGTCTGCAGACAGGTGGTGTCTATTGACCTGTTTCTGGAAGGTATGCCACCTCATCAGGCCATGATTTTCATGAAGGCTGCATTCCTACATTTTTTTGTTAACCTGGCAAACAGTTTCAAAATGACCAGTCTACATATTAATGTTCACCTCTGTATCTGTTCATAGGTAAATACTAATCTATCTGTCTACAGACTATTACAAGCTTAGCCAATAACCAGAAGGCAGAATCAAACTCTATATCTTGAATCTTTAAAGTAAAGACCTTAACCATTATTCCAAACCCTCCCTCTTGTGAGCACAAAAACAGCATTAGTTTTATTGTATCCATCCATCCACAGCACCTTTTCCCATTTTTGCACATGGTGTCAGGGTGTCGCTTAACAGTGACAATTATGTAGAGCCATGGTTTACATATGGTAACTCATTGTTTATTCTTTATGCTATTCAACATGCTATTCAACATGGCTTAATACACCCCAGGAACATTAATTGATAAAAGCCCAGTAGAAGTAGCAAATACATTTAATACTTACTTTACAGCGACTATTCAATCCTTAGCCAACCAACTATCGGCTACCAGGACCTCAATAACAGACCCCATATCTAAGTCGCTCATCTCCCTTAACCTCCAACCTGTCTCCACTTCCCTCATCCGATCCTTACTGAAAAAGCTAAAGCCAACTACCCTTTCTGCAGATCTTCTCCCAGCCGAATATCTGCAAAAAGCTGCAGATGTCATAGCATATCCCGTCTCAATCCTAATTAATCGGACCATAACCGAGTCCACAATCCCCTCAATATGGAAAATATCCTATGTTATACCACTCCATAAAGGGGGCTCACCCACAGAACTTTCAAACTATAGGCCAATAGCCATATTGTCACCACTTGCCAAAATCATGGAAAAATGTGTACAAAAACAACTTCTACACTATCTTCCCCAGAATAATCTACTAGCCAACTCTCAACACGGATTCAGACCCCACCATAGCACAACCACTGCCCTTCTCTCTTTTACCGACACTATTAACCATAACCGGAATGATAAAAGAATATCCTCTGCTCTTTTTGGACTTGTCTAAAGCCTTTGATATGGTTGACCACCAGCTACTACTCCATACTTTGAAAACCCTGAACTTAGACAACCAAGCCATAAACTGGTTTTATGCTTACCTGTCTGATAGGCAACAAGTAGTACTCTGGCAGAATAAGCTCGCGCCTACTATCTAATACCATAGGGGTTCCTCAAGGCTCTATATTAGGACCTCTTCTCTTTTCAGTCTTTATCAATGACCTCTATACAGTCATCCCTGAGGCCTCTTGTATTCAATATGCAGACGACTCTACATTAGTTTGTTCTGATACTTCCCCAGTTAATTTGCTATCTACAACCCAGCACATTTTTACTGCAGTAGAAAATTGGCTATCAGGGCGTCATTTGATCTTGAACCCAAACAAAACCAAACTACTACTCTTCCATCCAACCCATAAACCCTCTCCCATATCATTTACCATACAATCCAATAATGGGACTATCATCTCCCCAGACTCCTATACTAAACTATTAGGAGTTACCATAGACAATAAACTTAAATTCGACATGCACATTAACCATACCATTAAAACAGTTAACAAGAAACTCGGGTCATTGTACAGGATTAAAACTTTCCTAACTCCAATTGCCAAAGTGGCCATCTCCCGCACACATCTTTTCTCTACCCTTCTCTATGCCTCTCCTGTGCTTACTAATCTTAACAAATCCAGCCTAAACAAACTCTCATCTTTCTATAATTACATTGCCAGATTTGCAACTGGTATGCCCTATAGAACTCATCACTGCACTAACCTAAAAAACCTAGGCTGGATAGAACTACCTAACCTTCTCCAGATGAACCAACTCATAGAAGCTTTTAAAATTCTCAAACAACCTGATAACACTCCTGCACTGAAAAATTTAATTATTCCCTATTCCAATCTAAGCTGTCTTCGCTCATCAAATAGGCAACTTGTCCAAACAATCAAATCCCATAACTCAGGGGGTGACTCTCTGTTTGCCAATGTCACTGGAAAAATATGGAACTCCCTCCCCTGTAACCTTACTCTTACTACCTCCCTGGTCCAATTCAAAAAGAAACTAAAACTCCATTTTAAGTCACATTGGCTTTGCCAGTGCTCTAACCCAGATTAGCTCTCCTCATTTAACCTAGATCTCTTTCTCACCATACTTATCCTAGTTTAACAACTTAAACTTTTATCTTCAAAAGACCAAACACAATTTTTCCTTGTCCAATCTCTAACCATATCTGTAACCCCTAAAAAGACAACCTAAGGTATGAACCTATAACCTTAAACCAGACCATTGTATAGTACTCAAGCTCAAAGGCTGCTATTGTCCTTTAACCTAACATGCTTTATAATATTGTATAGGGACCATTGTATTTTTCTTTTTTATTTGGATAGCTATTGCTAGACTGTTTTGTTATGATATATACTGTATATCTTTCTCCTTAACTGGACTACTAAATGTAATAATATGTAATATTGAACATGTATGTAACCTTCTGACATTGTGGTGCTTTTCTCCCCGGGCCTCCGCTGAAAATGGACATGTATCCAGTCGGACTATCCCGGTCAACAAATGTAAAATAAAATAAAAAATAAAATAAATAAATGCAGTCATACTCAGTATTCAGCAGTGTAGCTAATTTATGTACAACTGATATCCTCCCCCCCTCCCCATTGTGATGCCTTGGTATATGCAACCATTGATGTAGCTTATAAAAGTTATAGAGATTACCCAAACAGTACCAAATGAGGTTTGGGAACAAACCAATTTGTCCAGGAACATCTTTGAGCGAGGTTTAGGTAGGAATAGTAATGGAAGTCAACATGGTAGCTTTAGAGAGTTAGTGTGATGAGGATGGAAGGGTTAAACTGGGAAAGTAGGAGGGTAGGCAGGAAATGAAGTAAGACAAGGAGGGGCTTAACTATTTCTGTGTGAGTGCAACTAGGAAAGGGATCAGATTTTGGCATGAACTTGCTACTGCAAGTATTACATCCATGACAACCAATAGGTACTGTGGAGCAGGCAGGCCTTGGATGTCGCTGAAAGGGGTAAAGTTGGTAAGTGTCACTGATCTGTTGTGAGATGGATGTTAATGGCATAGTTGCTGGTTATTATTGTTATTATTATTATTATTAGTATTATTATTATTTTGTCTTTCTTCCCCTTTTCCCTGTGCTTCCCCATTAAGTGTGGTGTGGAATTTTGGGAAGCAGAAGTTCAGGAGGTAAGATGCTTGTTTTGGTGGGGACTGACGTGGGGTAATGCTTTTCATTAATTGAGGAGATTGCTTGTACTGTGTTAGTCAATTGGCATTGAGCTAAGGTACTTTCATGTGTGTTTTATTATTATTATTATTATTATTATTATTATTATTATTATTATTATTGTTATTATTTTAAGGGTTCATTATGATTTCCCATCTGTAGTGTAGTAGGATAGAACTGGATGGGAATTGGAGAGCTTTAAAGTTTAATTATTCTGAAGGCTTTCAGATCATATAAGGAGGTATAATTTGAAGTTATTCATGTATTCATGGTGGTTGTGTGTTATTGGCTCACAATGGGCTGGGTGGTAGTAAAAATCATTGGTTCTGAGTCTGGCTTGGTTGCCTTTGTGTTTCCTTTGGCTTCTGGCATTTTCACTGGCTTGAGACATTTCTTGCATCACAGGGTGAATGTTTTGGCACTTCGGCTCCTTCTGTTTCTGGTGTATGTTCTGGTTGAGTGGCTTTTCTATTTCTATTCAGTTGCATGGTCACAGCATATGGGTTCTGTGTACTTGTGAGCATTGGTGATGGTGGAGTGGCAAGCATAGCACCTTGTGATGGGTAGGTGGACTGATAAGCTGGAAAGGTGCTCAGATGACAAGTTTATTGGTTTGCAGGCTGTAAGGCACCCACAAGTGAAGGTTGTTGCCTTGCATGCATGGTAGGGGTACCCTACAAACATGTGGTTTTCATCTTCAGGTGCTCAGATGCCAAAAATGCTTTTGTTTTCTGGTGCATGTATTTTTTTTAACCAACAGCATATGTGTTCATAACTTAGTGCATTCATCTATTCACTTTCTGGCACTAGGTAGGCATGATTTGCTGATGCATACCATGACAAGCTCAGTGAATGAAGGACTGGGAAACATACCTTTGGATTAGAAAGATGTGTAGGAGGAATAATCACACTCAATATATACCCTTTGCTAATTATCATGTTTTGCCATCCACATCTTGACTGTAATATATCTGTACTTAGTGTAATATGGAAGAGACAGAAAGATTAAATATGTATATGAGCATTCCATCCATTATCACCCAGGGACATCTATGGAAACAACAGGAAAAGAAATTTAGCAGTTTTGATTGTCACTGTATATAGGCTATTACAGTGAAAGTTGATTTTATACTTCTGATGGCAAAATAGAGTAATTAACCTAAAAGGTAAATGGTCCAAAGAATGTTTTCAGCATTTTATAATAGCAAAATCATGGACAAAAGGAAAAGAAAACTGTCTGGAACTACAGGACAATTGATTAAATAAAAAATAGCATTTCCTCTTGTAAAAGCAAACTGAACTGTTCACATTTCCTCGAGACTTCATTTATTTTTGTTGTTATGTAAGGTATGTTTTCAAAGTCAGCTTTGCCCATACATTCAGCTTTGAGGAAGTAGAACCTGACTTTACATTCAGTGCTATAACAATGTACTTAATCTGTACTGATTATTGATACTAAGTGCACCTAGATGTGAAGGTCTGTGAGAAGCTGACCCAAACTGTAAAATGTGATCCTCCTAGGGGAAAGGAGTTTTATCTAACACAGTTCTTTCTTGCTGTGACCTTCTCTATTTTTTTTTCATTTTTGCCATCTGAGCTATCACTGTAAGTTTTGTATACTGAATGACCACATATACCAATGAGCACAAAGTAAGGCACCACAGTATCTTTGTGTTTAAGGTCTCTAAGTCAGAGCTCCATTGTCTGATGTTCGATCCCAATCTCTCATCATTCTCTAGGTATGCTCTCTGCTTAACTGCAAGAAGTATAGCATAGCCCTTATTTATAAAGACAGCCTCAACCTGGAATGCCTAACAATAAACTACCCAGTCCCTAATAATCTTGAAATATCTGTAACTCACATTAAACTAAACACTAGGAAAAACATAATCCTCATAGCAACTTACATACCCACAGGAAACAACTCAAACAAAATTGAAGATTTCCTTAGTTGGGTAGAATCTATATATAAATAGGAAACTATAATCATGGGGAACTTTAACCAGGACTGGACCTCTTTTACCTCCAACAATCCAAAAATTTTACAATCTCTATGGCTTCTAACAAAATATAAATTCTCCAACTAGAGTAGACAAACACAGCAACAAAAAATCTATACTAGACTGGAAATTAGCAAATAAATCTTCCATCTACTATCAATCTGGTTATCTTCCAGACAGCTTAAGCGATCATACTCCTACCTACTTAATCAGGCAACATATCTATCCACTAAACAGCACAGTTTTTAAATTCATACATATCAAAAGAAATTTCTCAACAGACATTTTTAATGCTCTTCTTCAAAATTGTGACTGGACACCTGTCGCACACCTCCACCTCAATCAAGCCGTAGAATATTTTAATAACAAGTTCCTTCACATCCTAAATAGTCTAGCCCCCCTGAGAAAATGCCGAAACAGAGCAAAACAGATACCCTGGTATACCAAAGAAACCATGAACCTTCTTAAACTAAAGGACAAAACTTGGTACCTCTATCAGAACACAAAAAATTACTCTGCCCTAGTAAACTACCAACAATTGCACAACCTAGCCAAAAAACAAATAAAAGTTGACAAGAAAGTGTACTACAAAAACATAACAAAATAAATTCCGGAAAAATCCTCAAAAGTTTTAGCAAGCCATCAATAACCTATTAAACTCTGGTCAGACCACAAAGCCAGACCCCATCACTACCAGACACACTGATAGCATTGGCTCTCAGTTCAACATCCACGTCATTAATTTCATCCTTTCCTAGTACATAGCATTAATAACTCTCCCCTATCACTACCTATACAAACTGATAATATTAAATCCTTCTCCCTTAAACCTTTTCAGACTAGAACCATCAAACAACTCCTGTCCAAACTAAAACCCTGTTTTCTTGCCGCATATCAACTTCCTAATGAATTCCTCAAATTAGCATCAGGAACAATAGCTTATCCAATTTCTATCTTAATCAGTCGGTCTATCTCTGAACAATACATCCCAAAACTATGGAAAATCTCATATATCATCTCTTTACATAAAGATGGCACTTCTACAGAATTGAATAACTATAGATCTATCACTATTATTTCCCTCTGTAAAAAGATATTGGAAAAGTGCATTCATGCACAATTACTCCAATATCTTACAGATAATAATCATTGATCTCCATCACAGCATGGCTTTAGGCCAAAACATAGTACTACCACTGCTCTCATTAGTTTTACTAACAGTATTAACTAGCATAGCAATTCTGGCCTCCAAGTATCCTCAATCTTTCTAGACATGTCAAAAACTTTTGACACAGTCTCCCATCAGAAACTTCTGCATGAGCTAGCATCACTAAATCTATACCAGTCCACACTGTCCTGGTTTCTAAGGTAACTATCTGACGGTCAACAGGCAGTGAAATGGCACAATCAGTTATCCACCCTCCTGTCACTCTCTATCAGAATATCTCAAGGTTCCATACTTGGTCCACTACTCTTCTCTATTTTCACAAACAAACTCTCCTCTGCTACACACACACACAAAAAACACCATTATACAATATGCAGACTCTACCTTCATTTGCTCAGCTCCCTCCATCCCTGCACTTCTTCACACAACTCAATCTGCCTTCACAAATATTGAAAACTTTTGCTTACACATTCAGCTTATTCTCAATCCTAATAAGACTAAACGTGCTCTTTACTAACAGCAAGCTAGAAGCCCATCGGCTCCCTCTTTTCCATCTATTTCTCTAATTACACTAAAATAGAAACATGTGACACAGTCAAAATTACTGGGGGGGGGGGGGTTACCATACATAATAACCTTAGATATGATAAACACCTGGCAACTACAATCAAAAAAGTGCACATCAAACTCGAATCCCTCTACAGAGGCAAACCCTTCCCAACTGACTCCACTAGAAAAGCAATAGCTAGGACACACATTCTTTCCTCTCTACTCTATGCATCCCCACTTTTCACTAACCTGAAAAAAACAGACCTAAATAAACTTGAAACTTGTCACAACAAAATAGCAAGATTTGTCTGCAACTTCCCTCATAGATCCCATCATTGCATTGCACGGCAACACCTAAACTGGCTCAAATTTCCAAATCTACTCTCCAATAACCAACTAAAATTCACTCATGCTATCTTATACCATCCTAACATTTGCCCTTCTCTTATTAACCTAGTTCAAACCTACTTCTGCCACCAATCCCTAAGATCATCAAACAAGAACCTACTAAAAGTAACCAAATCTATTAACAACTACGGTGATTCTCTTTTCTCAAACTGTGTATCCACTCTATGACATTCACATCCACAAGTAATCCTTAATACCAGCAACCATTCCAAATTCAAAAACCTACTCAAGGAACAACTCAGTAGCAACTGGCTATGCTCCTGTTTCAAACCAGGATGAAATATATCCTTAAACTTCTATCTTTGTTCACACTATGTCTATCCATCTACTAACTAATCCATCATACAACTATTATTTTTTTCTCCCTTATTTTTTCTTTTATCCCTTTTTCTATATAATTAAACTCCAAATCAGTCATCTTGACTCATCTACACAACCACTCTTTCTACACTATATTATGCATTTATATCACGTTATCAAAAGATGAAAATAGCGAACACCATTTCTTCTGCCCCAAAACATCTAAACATGAAAATATCGAACATTCAGAACAGCAAATTTTTTTCCCATGGAAAAAATTTGCTGCTCCGAAACACAGACACACAACACAAGCACATCAAATAAACAGCAACCACACACATACACTTAAATTCCTACATCTAGCGCTACACTAAACTAAACATACACTACTATCTACCCACTTACCTTAACCCAAACCCTAACCCTAAGGTCCGTCACTATCGCACACTCACCTAACCCGTGCCCTAACCCTAACTCACTTAAACCACCCCTAACCCTAAAGTCTGTCACTATCGCACACACGCCTAACCCGCACCCTAACCCTAACTCACTTAACCCGCCCCTAACCCTAATGTACAAACAATCGCACACTTACCTGAACCCAACCTGTAACCACAGTGCTAAAAATAGTGAAGCCACAGAAACGGTCAACCGAATTCTTTCCCGAGGAAAGAATTCGCTGTTCTGCAGCTTTGCTATTCTTAGCGTTCGCTGAATAGTGTTCGATATCAGAACATTCAAAGTTTTAATACTTCGATGTTCTGATATAGACCCTATATTGCAACGTTTGTGTACTTTTAGTAACTACTCTGACCTTATACTAGAAAATACCTTATTGTTAAACATTATCTCTGCTAGTAATTTTTATGTAAATGTTATGTAAATGATTTTTAAATTATTAAATGTGTACACTGGAGCTTTTCTCGCTGGGCCTCTGCTGAAAATGGGCCTATGACCCAGTCGGATATTCCTGGTAAACAAATGCAAATAAATAAATAATTTTCTCTGTGTGCTCCAGTTTCTTCTTGCTTCTCAGAAACATGCTAGCTGACTGGTTATTGTAGAGTGTCCTGAAGTGGTAGTAAAGTTCTCTCTGTTTTTGTTTTTTTTTTGATGGCTCATGGTTTATGGGAATGGCAGTTCCTTGGGCTGTTCACAGGCTGAGAAGCAGCCAAGAATAACATTTTTTTTGCTGTATATGTGCAGTTGTAGCTGGAGCCACTTAACTGTGACTTGGTGGCTTTCCATACCTCTCAAAAGTACATATTTCCACAGAATGTCCAGATTTTGGCTCTTAATTTTGGTCTAGGCCTCATATCCAATATCAGTGGTATTGGAGTGTTAAAGTTACTTAATAATGACGTGTTCAAGTTTTATAGTTTGAACCCTGCAGAAGATGTAAGTTAACACAAACTCTGTTAATGTTGCAACCTGCTAAGTTTATAACAACAATATTTAAAATCGGTTCCCCCATTTTGTCACTGTTCAGATTTCTTGCACAAAGAGGTTGAGGAGGAAGTGGGGAGCATAACGGTTAAGGTGTTTACTTCACAAATGTTAAGTACAGGGTTTAATTGTCACTTTAAGGACAAGTGACATTTATTATGGTTGCGGCGCTGCTTTATTGGGAGGGGTGGATACTGTGGTGGTTGTTCTATGGGGGGGTGGACTGAGATGCTGAGTGTAGAATTGATGTTATTGAGGCAGGCAGAGGTGGATTTGTTGTTAAGGGTTGACATACTGGTTAAGGCATGTGCCTCACACATATCTATAAAATATTTTTAATTAGGTAAAAATAACTTACAAGAGTAGTTGGCCTAACATTTACTTACATGGCAGTTTGGCAGTTGGAGCAAGGATTAAAGCTGTGAGTGGTAGTGTATGTGGTACAGGACTGGGTAGTCACATTGATCAGCAGTGTCTTTTCTCTAGTAATATTGTTTTCTCTTTATCTAGATGGCTGGTGCACAAGCTTTGAGGTGGAAATTAGCAGCTATTGTCCTGCAAGCCAAAGGTTTGTTTCGAGAGGCAGAGGTGGAGTGTCCAGTTGCAATCTAATCCAGCACTGGTCACTGGACCACTGCACAATGAGGTCATAGTTATGTTCATTTATGGGGCAACTGGGTGTTAGACTTCATTTATTACATGGAGGTTCATTTGGAGAAGGATACTTCATTAGCCTTACCACTTTTGGCTTATTTTCTCATGATTTGTGAGGCACAGCAACTGTGGGTGGGGAATGCCCAGTTGTGGTGCAATCAGAAGTTTTGGAATTGGGAGGCAATGGATCAGTCACTGCATTGAGATTGGAGTCATCCTGACATTTTACTAGCAACTATGGTAGATAGCCTTGGAGCCATTAGCAGGGGAGTTAAGTTTCTGGGGATGGGAAGGGGTATGCTGGGTTTTTAATGTGGGTTGTTGATTGTGGGTGGTGTGTAAGTTTTACAACTGTTCAGAGTGTGTGGGTATTTATTCAGCTGGGCAGATGGCACACGGGAAGGCATGTTGTTTAATTTTTTATTTGGAGTTCGCAGCAGCTGAAATGGGTGGGTTACCTTCATCTTCTTTTTTTTTTATTTCAGAGTGGTCAGGGCAGGGGGAATTTTTGATGGCAGAGAAAAAGAAGGGGGTGTCTGTTTGTGGGTCAAATGGAAGATCAAGGGATGTATTTTTCTCTTCACGGGCATTAGATCAGCTGCTCATGCAATTTCCTGATTCGGCAGTTGCAGTCAAATTGAGTAGATGAAACATTTGAGGGAGCATTGGAAGGTAGGCAGGTGTTTTTTGGGGATGTGTGAGGAACTGAGTGTTCTGTTGGCTAGGCAGAAGTTAGAATGTTTAGGCAAGGCATTGTTTTCTGGGATTGCTAGTGGATGCAGGCCATGGTTTGTTTTGTTTACCAGATGCAAAGGTAACACATTTAAAAGAGAAGATTCAATCTGGAAATCTAGGATAAGGTGCGGATTTTGGATGTTATGGAGTTTTTCAAACTCCTGACATTTACATGTCAGGTACTTCATCTGGGTCTTTTCTTGTGTGGGTTTGTAGACTTTTTGTTGAATAGGGGGAAAATCAAACATCATTAAGTGAGGGTTAATAAGTTGGTGCTTTTTAATTTGGTATTGTGGTTGTCTTTTTGGAGCAGTTTAATGGTATGACATTTTTGACAGGCAGCTTGTGTTGCTCAAGGGGATTTGGAATTGTTTACATATCCAGCAGGAAGTACTGTGATGGGGGCATATTTTGGGGGGAATGATTTGTGGTTCACTGGCCAACAGGGTGGAAGAACGATAGGAGGAGGGATGTGACTGTTTGGAGTTAGTTCCAATTTGGCTGGTGTCGAAGGTCTATCAGGAGAAGCTTCAGCAGGAGAAAAAGGTTAAATTTCATTCAGTTAATATGGCAGCAGTACAAGCTGCTGGTGTTGTCAGACAAGGTGTGTCAGGTTGGCTTGTAATGATCAGATGCTTGATACAGGAATCCTAGACAGCTTTTAAAGGAAGGCCTATTGTAGGGATTTGCACGATTTGTAAAATTTGTGTTTCTGCTGTCTGATGAGGAAGGAGTTTGGTGAGAAGGATTGTTGTTGATATATTTGGTTCAGGCTTGAGAACAAGGTAAGGTAGTTCAGTCAGTCAAGGTGGCCTTGTTGATGGGTGGCTGGGTTACATAACTTTACTAAATCTTGGACTGTGGTTATATGTTGAAGAGTTGGGGTACAGTTGATAGTGTAAAGACTGACAGAAGACTTCTGACAAGACATGTTTAAAGGTTTTATTGTGGGGTTTAACATTCGTAAATGGAGATTCATTGCACTATAATTTGTGACATTCACTTTATGGATGCATTATGGAGCTCTTTGGGTTTGAGAGTTGTTTTGGTTGCTAGTTGGCGGGATGTTTCAGTGTTTTTTTTGGTTCTGTGCTTATTTGTTTGTGTAGATATAAAATGGATCAGTTGGGGAACAGCAGGCAGATAGTATTTGTCATCAAATGCTTTCTTGTTTTAGCTTAGATAATTGGGTATGATGCTTGGCTTGGTATTAAATTAATTTTCTATGACAGGAAATCTCATTTTGATTGTTCTTATATTTGTTAGGTGGCAAATAGCTGCTGCAGATAGGATGGATGGCACGCAACTGGTTTGCATTGTTTTGGGTGGCAATGGGCTCCATAGAGTCCTGGTGGTACATTTGGCAATTAATCTGGGAATAATTCCAAAGCTACAGTTAGTAGTTAGGATAAGTGAGGATATGTTTATTTTAAAGAGGTTATACATAGGTATGGGTATTGTGTGGGTGGAGGTAGTGCCACTGGTATTTTGGCTTTGGACAGGGCTCATCGGTTTGTTAATTGTAGGCTATTTAGGCAACTGGCTGCTTTGGGTATTTATATGATAGGGCATTGGGATGTTGATGACAGGGATCCAGTTTGGTTCAGAGAGGATGGGGTACACCTGAATGATTTTAGTTTAGGTCTCTTTAGTTATGCTTAGTTTGTTTTGGAGGGTTTGCTGAATATTTTAGAGGGAATGAGGGGGAACAGCCTGTGTCAGGTGGGTTGGCAGAAAAGAGGGAGAGGTTTCAGCCTCTTCTGTTCCCTTTCTGGTGTTGGATGTTTAATTCAATGAGGTGGGGAATGAAAGTGAGTTCTGGGACACTGTTTGATAAGTAAGAGTAAGCAAGTGAAGTTGAGGGTGCTGCTTATTTGGTTAGGGTGAGGTTACGCTGCCCGAGAAAATGGCTATTTGGAAGTTCAAGGTGTGATCAACTAATTAAAATATTGTTCAGTAAAGTTATATTTATGGAAGTATAATAAAGGTCATCAAATTTCATTTGGTGTGGTATGTTTATTGAAGTGGACCGGGACAATATCAGATTACATGTTGTTGCAAAATAATTATTTTATTTTTTTTAAATACAACTTCAGTTTAACAGTGAATAAGCAGCAAGCTTTGTAGAACTATTCATACATAAGTATTACTACCATTATAAATTAGACTGTGTGACTGAACTAATGAACAAGTCATAACAATGTACTTCAGATATCATTCTGATATAGCAGCAATGCCACTTTTTACAGCAGTCATGAAATATTGTACTTACACTCCCTTCACTAATGCACCAAAACAGAATTCTGATATTTCTGATGTGTGTGTGTGTGTGTGTGTGTGTATATATATATATATATATATATATATATATATATATATATATATATATATATATATATATATATATATATATATATATGTATATATATATATATATATATATATATATATATATATATATATATATATATATATATATATATATATATATGTTGGGATACATAGACATGGATATAGATATAAATATAGAAATAAAAAAACAGCAACCCAAACAGATGGTGGTCAAAATAAACACAATAAAAATAAAATCCAACCGAAAGCACTTTCAAGAGACAGATGAAATAGCGTATGAATTGTTTACTCTCTGCTTTCGATGAAGTCTTTTTAGATGAAAGCGGAGAATAAAGGATTTATACACAATTTCATCTGTCTCTTGAAAGTTCTTTTTGGTGGACTTAAGTTTTATAATAAAAATAGATATGCATGCATACATACATATACACACATACAGCTAGTTTGCTTCTAAGCAAAACTGCCTCTTTGCTTCATCTCTACATTCATCTCTCATATGATAAAATCAGATTAGTATTCATCTCTCTTCTCTTCCTCTATATTATCTGTCAGCCTTCCCCTTATCTGTATATAATGTTTATACTTCTCTATCCTCACTCTCCCTACATCCATATAGAATTAAATCAGCACTTTTTTCTTAGTCTATTCTTACCATACCTATTCTACACTGTTAACAGTCTCCTCACCATATAAAATCATCATCATTCATATCAATATTTCCTAATACCTACCTACCTATCAATCCCGATACCTACCTATCAATGCTACCTGTCAATCCTTATAGCTATCTATCAATCCTACCTATCATCTTACTCTACTTTACTCCACCCATTAATCTCTACTACATATAACTGCATCCCTCTACACTACTCCCACTACACACTTGACCATACATGCTTTTAAATCCCAAATATGACACAACCTTTTCGATCATTAGTATTGCTTGCAAGTGTCTCTCCCACTTTTACTTACCTACACCTACCACACAACAATTAAACCAGAATACCACGATACATTTCTCTCATATCACGTCCGACCTTCTCAACATTAATTACATTAGCACCCTGAAATACAAGCAAACAGCACATGCTCCACCATTATCCAAAATCATCTATAAACTCAAGCCTAAATATAAGTGGGTCTTCAACTTCAACTTGGCAGAAATATTGGGAGGGGCTGTGCATCTCAGTCCTGGACCCACTCATCTAACTATCAAAAAAGCCTACATACAACTCAAAACAACCTCAGGCTACCTATCCATCCACCTCAGACTTAAAAGTGTATACAATAACTTTAGACATCTCTACAACAAAATCACAGAAGTCCATGCCTGTATAGCCTACTACTCCGCTGACTTCTTCATAGCCACAGAAACTTGGTTAAAGACAATTAACAAAACTACAGAAATACTCCCACCAGGTTGTAATACACTAAGACTAGATAGATTAATTACTACCATCAAACTACTGCACAACCCTGAATAGTTCCCATTTCTTCACTCCATCATTCAACCTTACAGTACTAAGAGACCTCTGCACTCAACTCACAAGTCATTACTCACCATAACTAAACCTAACAACAATGCAGGTTACCCACTGTAATCACATACTGCATTGCTAATACATAAAATACCATTCTACTCCAATTAAGATCAGTTTGCAACCAGAAACACTTTAAATGCCAACTGAAGCAACACCTGATAGATAAATGGCTCTGTACCTGTACCACTCCTGGTTAAACTGGCACTAATATAGCTGTATGAATTTGTACCATAACTACCAGCTGCACAAAACATAATTTACTATTATCACAACTCTACCCCCTCTATCATCTCATTTCCTTTATCTTCCTTGTGCCTCCTCCTTTCCTTCTACAATTTGGCATCCTTTAACTCTTTACCTTAAAAAAAATATTTGTATATAACCCATGAAACCATTTGTAAATGATGTTACTGATGTCAAGGATGTCTGAAAAAAACTGCTCCTCATGAATGAAACTGACTGCAAATTAAGAAACAATGCAAATAACGTCCATCATCAGTGGGCCTCTGCTGAAAATGGATGCTGCTCAGTTAGGTTTTCCTGGTAAACAAATGACAATAAACAAATAAATAAATAAATAAGTGTGTGTGTGTGCATGTGTGTGTGTGTGTGTGTGTGTGTGTGTGTGTGTGTGTGTGTGTGTGTGTGTGTGTGTGAGTGTGTGCCAACAACCAGTGCCCCAACGAGCTTCCATCTGCATACCTCAAACTTGCTGAAGATAGTCTTACATATCTTGTCTTGATTCTAATAAACAGCTCTATCAAAAAGAAATTTTTTTATTTTTATTTATTTAACATTTGTTGACCGGAAAAGTCTGATTAGGTTCCACAGAGCCTGTTTTCAGCGGAGGCCCAGGGAGAAATGCTCCAGATGCCCAATATTATGGAATAAAACTTCTACATTAATACCCCTCCATATAGACTCATCAACCAAGCTCACAAACTATAGACCAATCACCATTCTCTAACCCTTACCCAGAATCTTGGAAAGATGTAGTCACTCCCAACTTACTATATATATATATATATATATATATATATATATATATATATATATATATATTACTTCTTATGACCTCCACTCTTCCTCACAATGTGGTTTCAGAGCCAGTCACAATAGAACTACTGCCATTCTAATGTTCACAGATGCAATAAATTACTACAAAAGTTCAGGTCCTCTAACCTCAGACCTGTTTCTGGATCTGTCCAAGGCATTTGACAGTCAATCATCAAAATCAAATCCCGCTAATTAAATTATTTTCCTATGAGGTATCACACTCCTCACAGGAGTCTTAGTTACCATCCTAATAGGTCCCAAGCAGTGAAATGACAAGATGATTTATTCTCCTTCCTTTCTATATCCTCCAGAATTCCACAAGTCTCCATTCTAGGACAACTGCTGTTTAAGTTATTTATCAGTGACCTAAACATAGATAAAAAAGCACCCACCATAGTACAATATGCCAATGACTGCACTCCAGTAAGTGATGCGAGGACACCCATAGTCAAAACATGGAAAAAATACTAATACAATTCACCCCAACTCTCTTTTCCCCCAAACAATACCTTTATTATATTGTCATCCAACAAGACCATAGAACTCGAATCCCACACCAAACTACTAGGTGTGATTATAGATGACCACCTGAAATTTGATCTCCATCTTCAGCAAGCCATAAAGATGCACCAAAGGTTAGGCCGTCTAAGGCCTTCTCTGTTGAATAAAACACTACCTTGCTGAGTCTGACAGAAAAAAATATAGCCACTTTTTTCTACTCCCACCCTATTATATGCCTCTCCTGTCCTAATCAATCTTAACCACTTTCTGTCAGCCGGACCAAAACAATGCTACACTAATGTAACAAAATATATAACCAACCAACAATATAGATCACATAACTGCCTCTGTCTAAAACAGCTAAACTGGTTTGAACTAAATAATTCTCTGTTGCACTCTCAGTTACCGCCTTCAAACTACTGCACAACCCTGAAAAAAGTCCCATCTCTTTACTCCATCATTCAACCTTACTCCAAAAGACCTCTGACAAATCATTACTCCTCATAACTAAACCTAACAACAAAGAAGGATAATTAATGTAATCATACTGCATTGCTAATCATTGGAATACCATTCTACTCCATTAAGAACAATCTGCACTTGGTTAAACTGGACTAATACAGATATATGAATTCATGCCATAACTCTCTGTTGCATAAAACATGGTGTACTATTATAGGTTTATAGGTATATACTAGGCTAACAACCACTACAGCCCTAAAAAGCCTAGCCGTACAACCTAAATGTGACCCAGAAATTTAATTTATATATGATTTATAGAGGGTGATTTACTGACTGCCTCTGACCATCAGAAACATGGGAGCCAGACCAGGAGAGAATTTCCACTTACCCATCCATAGGTCCGAGTTATAATTGAATAGGGATAGGGTGGAGCACTGATTTACAATAAATCACTATAGAATTCCATGTGCAACATATCTGTCTCTTTAACATGTCCAAAGTAAATCTGTAATCACAACAAATATCCACACACGATACAGAAGTGCTATTCCATGCAAGACCCAGACACCAGGCAGAGTAAGGTGATAAGCATTTTTGTTCCCTTTATTCACAGTCAAGAAAGCAAAGCTTCATCAGATACAATAACCTTACCCACTTCCCCCTTTTATACAATTCACGTAAATTATTTGCACCAAAAGAAACACTTTACACTCAACAACATTTTACATTCCCCTTTAAATATACTTTCTTCATGTGTTTGAAAATCCATTTTTTTTCAAAAAGAGACCAAGTTTGCAATTGCTTGTTTAAAAATCACATTATTAGAATCAAACCATCTAAAATTCGTAACTTAATGAAAAACTTCTTAAAAATGTGTATGTATATAATACTTGTATACATTTACTTATAAAAATGGTATATCCATTTCTTACTATCAAATCACTTCTGCCTTTAAAAGCAGCAAACTGCTGATAGAATTTCTGTCATTAATTCCAGGGAATACAGTAGCATTTAACAAAACCTGCCAATATGTTTCCCCTATATTCCAAGAAGCAGGGCCAATTACCCCCTCTCTCCTGTCTGCCCACCTTTTCCAATACACAGAAAAGAAACTTTTTAAAATCCTTACATCCTACACTGTGGCTGGGATTCACTAATCCTCCGTGTAAGACTAAGTCTTACTCAGAGACTGCAGTCTAAGAGTATGATGTCAGCGCATCATACATATGCATGAGGGCTCGCTGACTCAACTCTAAGGGTAACACGGAGCATGCATGAGTGCAGGAGGCGTGTCAGACTGCTGAGCAGTCCAAATATCCAAGCCCCTGCAAGTGCCTAAACTGCAAATGTCACCAGACATGAGTGAGTCCGCTCAGATGTGTATATCCCCAACGCTACACTCCCCCACATTCCAACCCCCTGCACAAATATAATAAAATGTAAAACCTTTTTTTTTTTTTTTTTTTTTTTATTATTCCCGATATAGCTGCCCATATTTGCACGTATGTGCGTGGGTTTGCCCATTGCTTAGCTACAGTTAGAAGTTCAGACATCGAAGAGGATAATAAACTACTTGTATGCAAATTAAACCCAATAGCATAGTGGTAGAGCCTTCGCACAAAGAGGAGACATTCCTGGTTCAAGTCCCACCACTCCCCTTCCCATTTTCTGTAGTAAATCTGTGCATAAAAATAATACCTAACATTTACCTTTTAAATATTAGTAAAATGCATTGAAATGGCCTATGTAGTAGTGAACAATATTTTATATATATATATATATATATATATATATATATATATATATATATATATATATATATATATATATATATATATATATATAAGAAGGTGAAATGGTCATGCATACTGATAAATACATAAGTAATGTATCTTAAGCAGTGTGAAGCACTGCTAAGCAAAGTGTGCCACTATTAAGCATATTTAAGTATAATTGCTCATAGCTTAGCAGTGCTTTAACTAGCACAATAGCTTTGCGTGGAGCTGCGCATCGCGCCAAAAGTGCAAACAAAATATGTTTGCATGTAGCTGCGCACCGCGCTAACTAGCGCAACATCGGGCAATGTCAGGCAATGTCGGTAAACGTAGAGCAACATTGGGCAAAGTTGAGCAAAGTCGACTAAACACAGCCACACCTCCTAGCCAGTCAGATCAGTAGTAAAATAAAAAGCAATGACAGGCCTCGAACCCGGGATAGTGTGCACCATAATCAAAGTACTGAACCACTAAGCCATGACAGCATTTGATGTCCATGGACTGTCAACACACAAATACATATTAATCAAAGTTTACCCAGTGCTAAGCAGGTGTGCACTCAGCTGAGAATTTTCAAATCCGGCCAATCACAAATAAGTGCGGGAAATGAGGCATATTTAAGCTCCATAGGCGGGAATACTTGCCATAACTGGTTGTAGCTCCCATCTGCAGGTAGCAATGGCTGGTGTTGGAGAGGGCTCTCACTTTTGAGCGCAATGGTGGGGCATTGAGGAGTCAAAAGTGATGGTTTGGCTCCTCGTCCATCATCATGATGCCAGACTCCTGCAGGGCCAGTTCCAGGGCATGGAATACAAAACAGAAGCCTGGAACCATCTCGCACATGAACTCACCAGTGCCACAGATGTCCCTCGGACTGGTGAGCAGGTCAGACACCTCCATGCAGACCTGAAGAGACATAAGCAGGACCAACTGAATCAATGGATACAGGAGGCCCGTGGGATGGAAAATGCCCCACTACTGTGTAGGTAGCCATGGAATGAAGTATGTAAGAATTGCTATTGTAGTCGATAGTATGGATAGGTATATGTCTCAATATCACTTAATTTACTTCACAGCTGCAGGTGTCCATGTTGCGGATTAGCAAGACTATGCAGATAGGCTGCTAAGGCTGCGCCAACAAACAGGTTAGTAATTATTCTGCATGTATTGTTATATAAAATAAGTGAGAGAGCCTGACAAAAAGTGTTGTAGCCCAATAATAAATGTATAATAAGGCTTGCATAACCTCTCTGCATGTACTGTTATGTAAAATAAGTGAGAGAGCCTGAAAAAGAGCATTGTAACCCATTAATAAAGGTATAATAAGTCCTGAATAATTTCTCTGCATATATTGTTATATAAAATAAGTGAGAGAGCATGAAAAAGAGTGTCGTAAACCATAAATTAAGGTATAATGCATCTTGAATAAGTCATCTGCATGCACTGTAATATCAAATAAATGAGAGAGCCACTAGAAAAGTGTGTAATGTAATTAATAAAGGTATAACTCCTGGAGTGTGTCCGTGTCACTTTCTTCGAAATGTTGTTGTACTCTTGCAGTATAGAAATAGTAGTGTTGTGTTAAGTGCTGTCAACCCACACTTGGGTAGGCCCATAGAAAGTAGATGAAGGGAGTGCCAGTATCTGTTAAGCATATATACTATCCTCAACTGTTGTTTCATGGCTGGCATGTATAGGTAAATCTGGCACATGAGTAGCTTGTCATTGTGTTCCCCAGAAATGTCAGTGTGCTGCTAGAAATGTAGGGGGCTGTTAAAATATAACTGATAATGTCACCTGAACACATCCAGATATGTAGACCTATAAATATAAATAAAATATATAAATACATAGCAGTAACATCTGCATCCTGGACAGTTTGTATGTCAGATACAGGTCAGGTATATAAGGAACTAGCAAAACCCATTTCACAACTTAATGGACATTGCCTAGTGTAATAATACATGTAGCGGGTATATACCTGCAGTCAATAGGAATGTAGTGTAAACTATAAGTACATATAAGTTGTTAATGGAGGTATCTTTTTACATCCTACTGTATGTGCACAAACAATGCAATTCCACACCTCAATGGGTATGTGTAATCTCAAAACATTTGTTGGGACATATGTCCTATTGGTTTATAAATATCTGCATTTACTTTGATGCATGTGCCCTGTTCAAACACCACAATCTTGGTGGCATGTTGCCACCAATCAATCCTGCATGCTGTTGGAATGTCTACTGTTGTTCTATTTATACATGTGTTATGCTTGCTGTTCAACTGTTGGAACTCTGGTGTTTTGGGTTAATGGGAATATTACCGCATGCTGTTGCAACTAATGTGGAATGCTGTTGGCTGTTACCAACCCATATTGTCATTAAATCCTCCTAAACATAGAACGTATGGGAAGGCCGGTCCCAGCGGACCCACCTGTCCCACCTCAGCTGGCGATGACACCTGGCACCAGCAGGTCCGGTGCCCAGCCCCGGACCTCCTCCTCCATTGGACCTGTGCCACCTTCGGGTGGAAGCGCTGCAGGGGATGGGGCTCGTCCCTCCTGCAAGCGTGGCTGGGGGAGGGCCACCTATCACCCTCCGAATGGTCCGGGCTATGGTGCGTAGGGAGATTGAGCATTCAGTCGCTGATCCCCTACGCCAGCTCGAGGCAAGAGTGGCGCGATTCATGGGTGAGCCTGCCCGTCCTATGCAGCTGCCAGCACAGCCATCCTCCGAGCTGTGAAGGTGCAGTGGTGACTGCCCATGGATGGGGATCTCAGTTCCAACGTTGCCATATGTGGGCTCATGGGCTTGCGATTTCCAAACATCCTTCCCTGTCAGTGGTGTTAACCCACACCATTTGTCATATTCTGCCCCTGTATGCATCTTGTTTGTCTTGTCTGTTTTCCATCCCAACCTACCTCCCCAAATATACCTACTTCCCCTACCCCACATTCCACTCTCACCTGAACAAAAAAAAAATGGGCAATCTGCTCCCACAAAAAAAATTACGCCCCATACATAGCTGCCCATTTTGCACACATGTCCGCTGGACACATAAACTGAAATTTAATTGGCACTACAACATAATTCGTTGTCCTCGCCCCTCTCTCAGGGGTGGAAGGTTTCAAATTTCTCTCCAAATTACTAGTATATGCACAGCTGTTGCTGTTCAAGAAATGGGCAGCTATGGACCTTCCCTACACCCATCCTGCACATCCCGAGCTGTTTTCCCTACTGTCTTTCCCTCTTTATGCCCCTTTTTCACCACTTTCATATCTCCCCATTTTCTTTTCTTTCAAAGAAATGAATGCAGGGGTTAGCGGGAGTAAGCACTTTTAAGCAGCAGTTAGTGGGTTTGCGCGAGTGTGCGTTAGTGCGCGCTTAGCTAAGTATTGCTAAGCGTCGCACAAACCCACGCAAACCCGCTTACAACTGCTTAAAAGTGCCTTAGTCACCCTGCATGTGAGGGCCCTTGTTCTGCTTAGCAGCAAAATAAAACATCAATATCAGTCTCTAACCCCGGACATTGGACACACTAGGCTGCATGAAGTACCACTAGGCCACAGTAAATATACAGCAGGTTGTTGCTGAAATATATATATCATGCATCAGAATGAGGGAATGTAAAGGTAAGATAGGAATGCCATAACACAAAACCTGTTCTGTGGAACTTTGCCAGCAGTTGTTGTGGAATTGCATTACATAACTGTGATAACAGAACCAGCCATTTTAGCAGTCAATAATGTTACAGCAGCACTTTACAACCCCCACACAGTATCATAGCAGGACAATCCCCACCCAAATGTACAAAATACCTGTGTGTTCAAGGTCCAGCAAGGGTGTAGGTAGGCATACTCAGTACTGGAATTGTCCAGTTATCATGAGCATCCTGTGCTAATGTCAACAAAAAAAAAAAAACTGTGCAGAAGTGAGTACATTAATATCCACAGTATAGCAATTCACAAATAGTTCATGTGCCAAATGAAAACATCTCAATAACTATGTATGTGTGGCAGCTAATTGTATAAGTAGAAAGGAAACTACATACTCCCATGTATCTTGTGTTAGCATTTGGAGAGGTGAGTACAATTCTACACTGACAACTGTGTACTGGAAGTGGCAACATTCAGGTCTGAGTACAACATTCAAATAACTGGCTACACCCCTAGCATCAGATACAAGAAGTACACCAACCTTCTGACTTACACAACGGTGTTTACAGCAAACAAGCATGGTCCCCACTTTGGAAAGCTGAAAGGGCTACACCTACCTGACCTAGCAATTTATAGCATTTGGTTGCTATGACAGTGAGTACTGCAAGTACCACACAGCAGGCTGCATGCAATTGCCAAAAGGTGGCCAACAATTGGTACAGAGGCCATCACATGCACATGTGCAGATACCTATAAAAGCAGGCTGTACTAGCTGTCCACACATGCAATCATTTCATTGCTGGTACGGAGAGAGAGGGAGAGAGAGAGAGAGAGAAAGTGTTACAGAGTGACACAACAGCAACAGCAACAGGAAACAAAGAAGATATAAAAGAAAATATATTGGAAAAAATATATTGAAAAAAAGAAAATATATTGAAAAAATATATATTTAAAAAAAGAAAATATATTGAAAAAATATTGAAAAAAAATATATTGAAAAAATATATTTAAAAAAATTATATTGAAAAAATAATATATTGAAAATTATAATATATTGAGAATAAAAAAATATCTTGAAAAAATAAGATATAAACAAAACAAAGTGTACAAAACTCACGGAACTGACAACTACAAACACATACAAAGGAAAGGTATATAACAGATATGTATTTACTGACATGTAGTAGATGTTTTTGAAGAGTACACTACATAGTTTGAATCATCCATATGTGTCAGCAGTACGTATCTATGCACAGATGCCCTGCATAACTACTGCCATGTAGAAATCAGTGTGTAGCTGTGTGCAGTGGGATATGACTGTGACATATGTAGTTCAGCTTTAAATGTCAAAAATCTGATCCATGTTATCTGTGTTCTGTACAGTAGTGTGTACAATGTCTGTCTGGGGGAGTAGCACATACAGTTATGTAAACATGGATGTGACAGAGTAACAAATGCATGATAGTCATATTAACGTGTAGCTTAGCACTGGCAACAGCTGTACCAGGCTAGTATGCTAATTTAGCATTGGCAGCTATATATACACCCTCTAATATTACTGTGTGCTCACATGTGACACCTGTTCATGTTGCAGCAAGGCCCAACAGGTCAGCCGTGAAGTACATGGACTTACAACAGTCTGGTCCTTGTGTGTGTATGGCACACACATACGGAGAGATCTGTCTGTGTCAGATATATTAGCATCTGTACATGTGCATAGAGCAAGGGACATACTGCAACTGTTTGTGAAAGGTGGATATATATATGTTGTTGAAGGTTGTTATGTGCATATTTCTATGTAGGTTGTAGTGTGTGGCAGACCAGACAGCATACAGTGCTGGTATATGACATGTGGTGGTTAAACGCTGTGGGTATGATTCGTCAGGTTTGCAGTGTTGCAGCCAGTGAGGCCTCCTAAAGCTACATGGGCTGAGAACACCTTCAATGCATTCCGCACAACACTGTGCAATATTATAGCATAACTGTATACCTCACAGCCTTCCCATACTTGATATTCCCACCATGAAATGTGGATTGTATATGTGCCTATATGCATATCTATATGTACACCAATGGATGTTTATATGTATGTGTGTATACAGATATATATATATATATATATATATATATATATATATATATATGTATATATATATATATATATATATATATATATATATAGAGAGAGAGAGAGAGAGGGTCATAATTACTGCAACAGATGCCTGGTGACAAAGCCATGGACTCAAGCTCAATGTTGACACTGCATTGGCATCCCTCCTTGCAAAAACTCAGTACCCTTTAACTACCACATAGGTGGTAGTCTACTTAACACCGAAGGTGTGATAACAGACCATGGGATACAGGTGGACAGTAGTCTCCCCTTTGATAATCACAGTGTCACACTAGTCATGTAATGTGTCTATGTGGCACACATCATCACAAAAGGTGTGTCATCCAGGGAAATATAGGTCAGTGTTCTCCTCTACTCCACACACATAAAACCCATTATAGAATACAATTCCCCATGTGGTATGTACCTCACAAGACATCTACAGCAACTGGAAAGGACACAGACATACCTTACAAAGAGTAATACCGGCCTCAAACAGATGCCCTATGTAGACCATCTCACAAAACCACAGCTAGACTGTGTCACATACCGCCTACCCAGAGGTGACCTCTGCCTAACTTGCAAAGCTATGTGAAACCCAGAGCTGTTGGACATGCTCCACGTAAACAGATCACAATCCCTATGAGCTACATGCTCTAGGGACCTAAACCTTGTCACCTCAATAAACAGCACATGCTGGAGGGATAGATCCCTACATCAGAGACATCCCATACTCTGGAACAAACTACCTATCAATAGCAAACAAAGCTCCTAATTAGCAGTCGTCATATATAATCCCAATGATTTATGGGAGATAGGAAATACACCCCGGGAATCACCTCTGTGGCTCTGCTTGACAGGGCCACGTGAAATTAAATTACCTGTGTGTCAAAGGCCAGGGTAACGTATGGCTAGACATCTATAGGTCCTAAGGACAATAGCCTATAACCTACCTATGAACTGATACACAACCACATGTACTTGTTGCAATAATTGCTATGTGAGGTTAACTGAGTGTGATGGTGAATGTGTTGGTGAATGTGTCAGAGTTCTGTATATGTGTGATAGCTAAGTGGGAAACTGTTTCTGTCATGGTATTATGTGTCCTAGCTGTGATCCCAGCAAAAGATGTGTATGCTATTGCTAGGCAGAAAAAGCAGTATACCATATGGTCTGACGTAGTCCGTCGGTGTCGACTGGGGTGTCCCATTGAAGGCTACAGCAGTACATGTATTCTTATTGAGTGTTACTGCTGGTGAATCCAACCCCTGAATGAACTGCAGTACTACCTGAAGCTGTATGCCTAAACAGCACAGTATGGTGTATGTCCACATGTCTTGGAACCACTGTTTTGTTTGTTCCCCGTAGTCCTCACAGATGACATACCTCAAGCATAAGGTCTTCTAACTAAAGACACAAAGTACTGTATGGTACACAGATAAAGGTCATGTGGGTTGCCATACCTTTGTGTCTGGTATGTATGTCTGATGTGTGTGTATATGCCTGTACCATGGCCTCGGTCATATGTGTGTTACAGGATATAGGTACGTATCTAGCAACATGTATAGTGTAGTACAGCAGTATGCCACCTATATTAACGAATGAGCACATATGTTAGGCAGGGGTTTGCCATCAATGACTAGTGTGGTATACTGGTAATACTGTAACTGTACTTTACAATCATTGCAATGGATTACATGTTACATTATGCATTAGCTTGATATATTCCCCCTTTGGCTAAGTGGTGCATTGTGTCGCATACAGTGTGCCATGTACTGTTGTATAGTCTCACATACTGGTTTATCTTTGTTGCTGTGCAAAACATGGTTTGATATATAGAGTGTGCCAGGCACTGTCAGGCAGTTATGGGTTGAGCACTGATATGTGGTATTGAAAGTGTGCATCCTTTGACAGCCAATAGGTTGCTATATATGGCAGTTAATTGATATCTGTACTTTAGAATGTTAAGTGTGCCACTTGACTTGCTCACACATATTGTTTCATTGTCTTCCAGGGTCATGGCCCACCATCGTAATCCCTCATATAGCCCAGTAGAGGAGGAAGTGATTACAGCCACCATGGTTCAGCACTACGGCCTGCTGTTCTCAAGAACCAGCCAGGACCAGCATGAGCGGACTGCATTGTGGCAAGACCTTATCCATAGGGTAAATGACATAGGCATGCATATCCAGACATATGAGCAGGTACGCCATCACTGCAGTGATTTAATTAGATATGTCTGGCAGCGTGCATCTAATATCCATGAACAACAGCTTGCCACATGTGGTGGGGTAGCCATCCATCCCCCCCTCACCAGAGTGGAGGAGCTGCTCCTGAGCCAGGTGGCTCCTGGCCAACAACAATCACAGCAACTAACATGCATCATCATGGAGGCCGGAGCCACCAAGCAAGTTGACATGGAGCATGCAGGTAACATGGCATAGCTGTACACTACTGTTACCTCTTTTGGTAGATCATGCTTATGTGAGATGTGTACTGTGTAGTCACAAGATGTGGTGCCTAGTGTTGTGCAATAATAATTATTAGGAATATAATCTGCAGCCCTGTGACTGTCGACAGTCATACTACTGTAAGATTGCAAACACACAGTAGCAATGCCACAGTTGTTGCCACTGACAAACTGTCACATATCCTTGTAGGTCCCTCTGCTGTGACAGCAAGGCAGCAGACCCATGCTGGTGAGTGTGTTCTACATTTAATATTGCTAATTAAATGTGCATGTCACAGGTGAGGTGTAGGCCATATACACATCACACACCAGCGCATAATGCATGCTGTGCATATTTGCTGTGAGACTATGCACATCTCAGTAACGTGAGTAGCTGCCTCAAACACATGCAATACACAGAGCATCCCACACAATTGTGGCAACACTGTAGTGGACATTGGATAGGCAAAGTCGATACACATGTACACAACGTACACAACTGTGTCATACGCAGTACACGTTAACATGCTACACATGGCGTATTCAGACACCCGCTGTAAGGTCACACTCTAGTATCCCAAATGTCATCCACACAGCACACATAATATACCTGAGGGGTAGGGACTTCTCATGTGGCTGTGTGACACTCTTCAACACATAACACATTCATGTTAGGCAATGCCCCCTATTGGGCACCTTACAAACCCATGTAACAACTGGCCGAGAAATGGTGAATGTAGCCATGGTACTGCAGTTCAGGTACAGCATGCTATGTGCTGGTCTGGCACACATTAGTAGCCTTGAGTGATCACATGATGCTGCATGATGATGACTCATGGTACTACACCCCATCCAGTTACAGTGGCCACAGTACTACACATATCATGAATTGCTATGCACCTCGATGTTGTGTGTGTGCAAACGTATGCCCCTATACACAATATGCATAGCAATCACCATTTGTACAAAGTGACACACATATGTCTTGTAATGCTATTGAGTGTATAGGTCACATGACACATATTGTGTATGTGTGATGTTTCATGTTGCAGTTGTGTAGCATGCCATGTCATGGCTGGCACTGGCATGTCCACAATAAGTCCACTGTACAATGGCTATGTTGAGCAATGATACACCGTCAGGTATACATGCACCACTCATCCTGTGTGTATACATAGCATGCATGTGCTAAACCTGTGTCCACAATTATCTGCTAAAAGACACAGATGCTCTAATCAGAAATGGATATCTATGTGACACACTGATACACATCCAGTCATGGTATGTATTCCTGTGAGTGATGGTGCACAGGACATTGTAGAGCTTTTAATACTTGCACAGCAATGTTGTGTCCATGTACCCATTGCGTTCCAGGGCAAGGCCATTCACTGAACAAAACACACATGCATCAAAGCCATGTATACTGTTATTAGCAAGGGCTGTCTACACTCACACTGCATGCTGTTGAGCAACACACGTCCTGCATGCTGTCACTTTTGATATAAATGTTTGGCTTGTGATACTGTACCCCACCATCACACGCTATTGAATATGTTCGGGATTGCTGGTGGTGGTGTGTGTGTGTGTGTGTGTGTGTATGTGTGTGTGTGTGTGTGTGTGTGTGTCTGTTTTAGTGAGGAATGTATTTGTGTGCATGTGTGCATGTGTTCATGTGTGCATGTGTTTATGTGTCCATGTCTTCATGTGTACATGTTTTCATGTGTTCATGTGTGCATGTGTGCATGTGTGCATGTGCACATGTGTGCATGTGTTCATGTGCTCATGTGTGCACGTGTTCATGTGTGCATGTGTTCATATATTCATGTGCGCATGTGTTCATGTGTGCATTTGTGCATGTGTGCATGTGTTCATGAGTTCATGTGTGCATGTGTGCCGACATCATGTACAGGTCGTAAAGTGTGTTTCCTGTCTTCCTCTCACAGGTGCTGATTTTGAGCTGGTTCACTGCAGCAGGGAAACCAATGTCACTGAGCATAATAGTGATAATGATGATAGGTGTGTTGAGGCACAGGCATGTTTGCCAGGGGCTGTCATTGGGCCAACAATCAACAAGTACCCCATACATGCACACAGTCATACTGCCAATACACCCATCACCAATGCCCTTAGCTAAGGGACAGCATACAGCTGGCATTGGCCAGGACAGTGTGGTATCTATGGCACATGCATCCTGACACAGCAGCCATACCCAGATGTCTGGAAGGGTACCACATAGGCAGATGTCCAGGGGTTCTCGTCGGAGCACTGCTGCTCATCATGCCAGTGGCAGATGTGCAACAGGTCTTACAACCTCACGCATGTTCCAGGCTGTCACAGAGGCACAGGCACGTATGGAATGGTACACCAGACAGGGACTAAGGGCACAGAGGGCACATACCACCGTAATTGACAGTATCCATGACCTTGCAGGTGCCATCCGTCATTACACTGAGGTCACTGATAGACGTTTGTGTGAGACATTAGTTGTCCTCCGCAATGTCAGGTCCATGTGTCAGGACAGTGCGGGACAGTTGAGTCATCGACTTGGACGTATGCCAGCAACATCAGCAGCTGGCAGTCAACGTAGACGTCCCTCAAGTCACAGCCGCTCCCATAGTGCCAGTACCAGCTCCAGCAATGTTGGGGGTGGGCTGTCCATAGACCGTTCTAAAAGACCACATGCACATGGCTCTGGACAGTCCGAGCAGGGACCTGGGTCCAGTGTACATCCATCTACCTCTGGGGATAGCACCCAGTCAGGGTTAGTACCTGATAGTGTCAGTAGCACCCCTGCCAGGCACAGGTGCTGTATCTGTGGCCAGAGATGGTGATCTGTAAAGCTTGGCAGGTACAGTCTGTGGCTGTCCCTCAAATACCTGTATATGGCAGCCACATGGTGGAACTGTGTGCATGCAGACACACACATACACATAAACAAGACACCTAGGGCTACCACATACCCACACACATTACATCAACATTGGCCCATAACAGTACTCTTGGCCCTCACACACACACACACACACACACACACACACACACACACACACACACACACACACACACACACACACACACATACATGTCGATTGTATGGCTCACTGTAGGCCTCTAGCAAACCAACAACACACCCTGTGCATATGATGAAACCTGTGCCACCTCCTGTCATCTGTAACATTGATGCAGGAACAGGCTACCATGGTGCTGATGCACAGGGTGACTTTATAGCAGTATAGCAATGTTAGCATGTTGTCAGCAGTAGAGTGTAATGATATGCTTGAAGGTGTAGCTGAGCAGGCATGATGCATTTAAGCTATGATTGTCAATGTAGTAATGTTTACACCAGGGTTAGTTCCAATAGTGTATTGTCCCCCCATGTGCCACTTGGCTGATGTGTGTAGTACTGGCAGCATGTGTTAGAGAGTGGACAGTACGTGTGGGATGTGTGTTGCACAGATTTGCAGGTGTACATTTGTGAACATGGTGGAGGTGCACTGTCTGTATGTACGTGCATAATGGACACATGGGCAGGGTAACATGCCCTGTATTACACAGTGACACTACATAGTCTCAATTGGTGGCCAGTATGCATTGTACTACATACATTTCGGAACTTGACTACACATGTGTGTATGACATGGTTTGACACTGTGCTGTGGGTGATACTGTTACTATCTGTCATTGTTTTGCATTCTGGTAGTATACATAACTTCAACAGCCTGGCCATAACCAGTCATTAGATGATGTCTTGACAACTGACACGCAGATGTAGGACACACAGAACATTTGGATCCTTCAGGTACTATACTCTGCCAGTAATCGATGGTATTCACCTGCACCCATTACTGAGACCACTCCTGTTTGGCATATAGCTCTCTTAGATACAAGCAATCACAATAGGGATATGTCCGTCCACGTCTGGTAATGCATACCATGGCCTAGAATGCAATCTCCAGATGACACACACATACTCCACAAGGGTATCACACAGACAGATCCCTGTTGTCAAACCCATGCTGTAAAGCTATAAGGCAACCAAAGCAAAGTCATCCACTGTTACGGAACATAGTATCCCCACAGTACCTCATAGGTAGTAGCCACCAAGAAGAAAAACTGGTACCGATGTGTACATGCAACCAAGTGGCACGTCATCTCTCCTTTGATAATCACATTTCCAAAGGTATCTTTGAATCCCTCGGTGGATGACATAAGCAATAAGGGGTCTGCATGCATATCCACAAAGGTTGTTGTACACCTATAATGAATAGCCATTATTGATAGACTTTACTGCGTTTGAACAGGTCTGACATATACCTCGGCCATAAACCCTCACTCACACAATTCTATAGAAACAGTAATGAGTGTGTGTGTGACACAGTTGACATAGGCCAGGGATCACTGCAGTGGCTGGCCTTGTCACAAGCATACAGATTTGACATAAGGTCTGGAAAGCAGCAGCACACTCTTGAAAATATGACAGATGTGTTCTTGGAGAAAGCAGGGTTCCCACACATGCAATAATTGAGGTCACATGTACGTATATGTATTTGCCACACAGCTACCTCACATGTGCAATGCACATACTGGTGTCATACTGATATGTCATACAGTAGTAAAAGCAAAACTCACATGTCACACACACTCAACAAGTGCAGGACTCAAACCACTACTTAACTACCTCATGATACTAGAGGAGTACGTATTAACATGACACACTATACACATTACTGTAAGTTCTCTTTTCCACAGGTATATTTGTAGGATATTGACGTCATCAGACCTGACAAAGATTAGCATACCATTTTTAAGGTGTTTGAGTACTCTTCAAAAAAGTTGCTCCTTTCCAAGTATTACACACAAACACTTGTCAAGTGCAGGATTCAAACCCCTGTCTAACTGGTTTATGATACTATAGTAGTACGCATTTACACAACATGCTATACACAGTACTGTGAGTTCTTTTTTCCACAGGTATATTTGTAGGATGGTGAAATCATCAGACCTGACAAGGATTAGTATACCACTTTTAAGGTGTTTGAGTACTCTCCAAATAGGTTGCTCTTCTCCAAGGAGATCACACACACTCTTGTCAAGTGCAGGATTTAAACCCCTATTGAACTGGTTTATGATACTACAGGAGTATGTATTTACACAACGTGCTACACACATTACTATGAGCTTGTTTTTCCACAGGTATATTTGTAGGATAGTGACATCATCAGACCTGACAAGGATTAGTATACCACTTTTAAGGTGTTTGAGTACTCTCCAAAAAGGTTGCTTCTCTACAAGAAGATCACACACAAACAGACACACACACTTGTCAAGTGCAGGATTCAAACCCCTACTTAACTGGTTTATGATACTACAGGAATAGGCATTTACATGACACGCTACACACATTACTGTGAGTGTTTTTTTCCACAGGTATATTTTTAGGATGGTGACATCATCAGACCTGACAAGGATTAGTATACCACTTTTAAGGTGTTTGAGTACTCTCTAAAAAGGTTGCGCTTCTCCCTGGAGATCACACACAAACTTGTCAAGTGCAAGGATTCAAACTCCTACCTAACTGGTTTATGATACTACAGGAGTACGCATTTACACGATGCGCTATACAAATCACTATGTGTTCGCTTTACCACAGGTATATTTGTAGGATGGTGACATCATCAGACCTGACAAAGATTAGTATACCACTTTTAAGGTGTTTGAGTACTCTCCAAAAAGATTGTTCCTCTCCAAGGAGATAACACACAGACAGACTTGTCAAGTGCAGGATTTAAACCCCTGCCTAATTGGTTTATGATACTACAGGAATACACATTGTGCTATACACATTACTGTGAGCTTTTTTTTCCACAGGTATATTTGTAGGATGGTGACATCATCAGACCTGACAAAGATTAGGATATCACCTTTAAGGTGTTTGAGTACCCTTCAAGGAGATCACACACAAACACACACACACACTTGTCAAGTGCAAGATTCAAACCCCTACCTAACTTGTTTATGATACCACAGGCGTATGCATTTACACGACACACTACACACATTACTGTAAGCTCGCTTTCCCACAGGTATATTTGTAGGATGGTGACATCATCAGACCTGGCAAAGATTAGTATATCACTTTTAAGGTGTTTGAGTACTCTCCAAAAAGGCTGCTCTTCTTCAAGGAGGTCACACACAAACAGACAGACACACACACTTGTCAAGTGCAGGATTCTAACCCCTGTGAATCTGGCTTATGATACTACAGGAGTACGCATTTACATGACATGCTATACACATTACTGTGAATTCCACTTTCCACAGGTATATTTGTAGGATGGTGACATTATCAGACTAGACAAAGTGGGTTACATTAGGTGACATTGGGTGGGCTACATAGAAGGAATGTCTAAACACTTTGGCCATGTGATCATCGAAGGAGAGTTTAATATCTAACTGTGTCCCCAGGGCCTTCATGAATTTCTCCATACATACTGGAGTACCAACTATGTGGTAATTTGTTTGCACATTGTTTTAGCCAAAGGGGATGACTATACATTCTTTGGCATTCTTCTTGGGGCATTGTTTTGACACCAGGTATCTGTCTCTGTAAGCCCCTTCTGGAGGATGTGTGTGTCAGCCATAGAGTTGGTTATGGACCACAGTTACCAGTCATCTGCAAACCTGTTAAGCCATACTCCTTCCATGCTTGCCTGTACCTCTGAGCAGTGTCTACTGAACAGGTGGGGTCCCAGGACCAAGACCTGTGGGATGCCATTTGTGACTGTCTTAGATTCGGACATGGCACCCGCAACTCTGAACATGTGTGTTTGATCTGTGAGACACTTAGCCACACATCCTGTGACATAACTGTTAATGTTCAAGCTGGCAAATGTGTCCATGATGACAGAGTTTGGAATGGTGTAAAAAGTCCTGAGTGAGGTCCAGGTGGGCTGTGTGGACTACTTTCACCTCCAACTATGTCCTTGGTAACTGTTTGAAGTAAGTCAACTATGTTTAGGAGGCAAGATCTGCCTTTAACAAGTCGAGGTTGTGTAGAGTCCAGTGTTTGGAGGTCCCCAATGTCTCTGTTTATGGGTTCCATGACAATTTGCTCAATAGCATTGTAGACCAGGCTGAGTAGACATATAGGGCAATGGTTTCCAGGTTCTGTTGTGGCACCCCCTTTGTGGAGCTGGATGACTGCTAGTGTATGCCATTCTTTGGGTACATACCCTGTGGTACGATTGAGTCTGGGCAGTGAATGCAGGTGAGGGTGTAGTTCCTTTTGGGCCTAGTGTAAGATGCAGCCTGGGACACCATCCAGTCCCATTGATGCTGTGTTCTTGGCTTTGGAGAGGGCTGTCTTTACCTGCATGTCCATGACGTCTGGGGCTCTGCAGCCTTCTGTGATGGACACAGGCCCTTTTGGGGGTGATGAGGGGAAGTTTACACTGAACTTGTCCCCCAGGATGTGGGCAATGAGAGTTGGTTCAGTGTAGTCCTTGCCATTTGTCAATAGCTGACAGCATATTTGGAAGTTCACACCTACATGTCTGGTATAGCTATCGCAGGCTTTGTGGTTGTTATTCTTACAGTCCTTGGCAATTTGTCTTTTGAAACTGTCCTTGAATTATTTCATGAGCAACCATTGCTTCTTCCTAATAATGATCAGTGTTGCCTTTCCTTTAGTGAAGTTGGCTCTATCAGGTGTTAGTTTCCTCCTTCTGTTGTCTAGCTTATTTATGGGCAATGACCACCAGATTGTTTTCTTATTTTTGGAGGAGTGCATCTTGGTTTTATTTGTGATGTCTCGATCCATGCATCCCTGATTCAGCAGACTGTATACCATTATCCTATAGCAAGAGGGCTTTGGAACTTTCCACTTTGGTCTTGGGACGTGTGCAGTTTGCTTTTGAAAATGTCTTCATGGTGGTTTCATTGACTGGGTGGGGGGGGGATGTGGATGTCCAGTGTGATTACTTTATGATCTGATATTACCAGCAAGGGTTTTATCTCTGTTGTGGAACACTGGTACCCCATGTTGGTGATGATCATGTCCAGTATGGTGTCACCTCTAGTGGGCATGGTGACCAGCTGTTCCAGGGTGTTAGAGCTTTTAAACTCTAGGAAACATTGGGCAAAGGACGTTGTACACAAGTAATTCTGCCACTCAATGTTTGGGTAGTTATAATCACCTCATATAATGGTGTTTGATAGGATATTTATATTTTCCACTGTTCTCAGGAATACTGAGTGAGGTTCCTGTGACAAGGTAGGTGATCTGTAGCAGGCTACAATCTGATGAGCAGCTTTGCCCAGTGTTAGTTGCACTTGCATGGTCTCCAAGGCCTCATGCTGTGCCACTAACCTGAAGGTGTGGGTATCCATAAGGTAAATTGGTACATCCCTTCCTTTTGTATTTCACTTGTGGTTTTGTGTCCGAAGGTCAGAGGGATTGTGAGTGTTTTACGTGGAGCATGTCCAACAGCTCTGTGTTTGACATAGCTTTGTATGTTAGGCAGTGAACACATCTGAGTAGGCGATATGCAAGGGAGTACAGATGGAGCATTTTGACATGGTCTGTGTATGGCATGTATTTCAGGCCACTAATGCTCTTTGTGAGGTATTGCTGCAGTCTTTCCAGTTGTTGTAGTTGTCTTTTGAGGTACATAGCAAAAGTGGCGTTGTACTCTATTATAGTTCTAGTGAGTGATGAGTAGTGGGGAACAATGTCCTCTTCTATTCTGCATGAGACACATTTTGTGATGAGTTGTGCCACATAGCAGGGTTTCTTGACTACTGTGGGGATGTGATTATCACAGTTGTGTCCAGTGTCCACCTGTGACCCAAGGTCTCTTGTCACACTTTCAGTGTTACCGGTTTCCTCCCACATTCCAAAGATATGCATCTGGAGCGTTTCTCCGTGGGCCTCCACTGAAAACAGGCTCTGTGGAACCTAGTCAGACTTTCCCAGTCAACAAATGTTAAATAAAATAAAAAATAAAAAAATAAAAAGTATACTACCGCCTATGTTGTAGTTCTTGGCTACAGAGTTTTTAACAAAGGGGATGACAATGCACCTTTTGGCATTGAGCTAGAGCCCATGGCTTTGACAACAGCCATCTGTCTCAGTGAGGCCCTTTTGTAGGATGTCCACATCTTTAGTGTTTACAATTATAGCTCCTAGTTTGCAGTCCGCTGGATACTTCAGTAGCCACAGACCTTCCATGTTAAAGTTTACTTCAGGGAAATAGACACTAAACAGGACAAGACACAGGACTGGACCTTGTGGTACTGCACTCATCTTTGGTCCAAAGTCATACTTAGAGTCTGTTACTTTCACAGTGTATGTTCTGTCAGTAAGCCTGTTGGCAACTCATCTTGTGACATAGCATTTTATACCTAGTTTAGTGGGTTTATCTATATTTTCAGAGTGTGGGGTGGTGGTGTAAGCCGTGTCAGGATCAACGTAGGCTGTGTGAACCACCTTACCCTTGTCGACGGTTCTGTTGACTGCTTCAATGTCATCTATCAGGTTTAGGTGACATGATCTGCATTTTACAAACTCAACATGGTTGTGGTCCAGGGTTTGGGCATTACAAATGTAATTTTTTATATGTTGTATGATGATACATTCCATGGCCTTGAAGAGCGGGCTCATCAGGCTAATGGGGCGCTAGTTCCTGGGGTCCATGGTGTCTCCACCCTTCTGTAGTGGCATAACCGTCACTGTGCACCATTCAACAGGCACAAAGCATGAGGTGAGGCTATGACTGCACATGGTACGTCAATGTGGTGCCTGTTCGTTCTGTGGTTTGTGTGGAACACAGCCTGTGAAGTTATCTTGTCCCATGGCTTCGGTGATACTGGCTTTGGAGAGTGTTTTTTATCTGTGCAGCCGTGATGACAGCAACTTTGCAATCTTCCATTATAGAGATATGCTCTTTCATGGGTCAGAGGGGGGTACAGTTAACACTGATCCTATCTGCCAGGATGTTGGCAATATCAGTTGGGTCTGTATATTTAGTGCCATTGAGCTGTGACTCAGAACAGATCTGAGTGTAGCCATGACATGGACCTGTCTGTTCGGCAGAGTTGACCTGAGAAGACAGTATGCAATGGAGGACAGATTGGGTTACATTCAGTCTTGTTGCATGTGACAACTGTTTGAGGCCAGTAATCCTCTTGTTAGGGTACTTCAGTGGTCTTTCAGGCTGCTGAACGTGCCTAGTCAGATTCATCGCAAGTGTGTTGTGGTACTCTCTGATGGGTCTGGTGACTGATGGGTAGTGGGAACCTCCTTTGACCTACATGCACAGACCTTGGCAGTTTGTGTGAATACATAGCATGATTTTCTGGCAACTTTGTGAATGTGTTTCTGGAAGTAGAGATGTCTATCCACATTTGTCCATAGATCCCTTATTATCACCTCTATATTTGGCATAGGTGTGTGAGCATGCCCAGTATGACCTTTCAGTATGTTGTTGCCTGAAATTTGCTTCATTTATTTAAGTGTGTGAGAATGCCCAGTATGACCTTTCAGTATGTTGTTGCCTGACATTTGCTTCATTTAAGTGTTTGAGCATGCCCAGTATGACCTTTCAGTATGTAGTTGCCTGAAATTTGCTTCATTTATTTGTGTGTGAGCATGCCCAGTATGACCTTTCAATGTGATGCTGAATGAAATTCGCTACATTTGTTGGAGTGTGTGAGCATACCCGGTATAGACATTTATACTATATGTGTATGGAAAATCAAGTTGTATTTTTACAGCAGGGCTCACCTTTGTGTCATAGATCAACAGGGATCATGTTGTGCCTGCAGGGCTTCCATAAACCTATCAACATTTCTACATACAGGGAGGACAGCTATTCTTTGTACATTTCTACCTGGGGGCACACCTGATTGTTACTGTGGGTGTACATAGGATGAGGTTCACCTGACACTTATACATATTTGCTATGCCTGCACTGCTATGTACGGTGCACCATTTCAGTATGTACTGTTGCCTATCATACTGGCTTGAGGCATACTACTGTACTACACATCTTAGCGTCCAATGTCACGTATATTAGATTGTGACTTCATAGCCTACACAACCCACATCACACCACCTGGCCTGATGTTCTCTGTCTGCATAGGCCTGTGGGGGAGGTTACCCACATACCTCTTTAGGGCCATGTTACAGAATTTCTTTGTGTTTGCATTAGTGTACAATTGTCCTGCTGTGTCTGTGCCACTGAAATGCTGTCATGGCTTAGTGGTTCAGTACTGTGACTATAGTGCCCAGTATCCTGGGTTTGAGCCCTGTCACTGCTTTTTATTTTCATGCTGGGAGACCACACTGCTTAAGGGATGGTAAAACAAATATGAGCATGTTTACCTAACTTTGCTCAACTTTGCCCGACCTTGCCCAACATTGCTCAATGTTGCCTGATGTTGCGCTAGTTAGCATGGGCAATTTTGTTTACATATACTAAATACTGGTATAAGCTGCTTAGCACTGCTTTATATTGCTTAAAACATGGCAATCATGCCTCAGGTGGTGCTGCAGGGTTGCCTATGTTGGATGCACATACTACACTCCCTATACATGTTTGGAAACAGGTAGTGTCAAGTTAGGCATCCCTTTTATTTTATGTGCAAGTCAGAGAGAGGTATAATTTCCAGGGTTCCTACTGTGCCAGTGTATGTGCTATGCATTGCCTCTTTGCCAAGGACAAGGCATACTGGGCACGCCTCCTTCTGCCTACTGGGGCAGGCTCAGGTTGTTCCTCCGAGTCACGCTGTGCCTGTGCAGGCCTTGGCAATGGTGGGAGGCTGTTTGGCCCTGCCCCATGCTGTTTCTGCTGCAGCTGTTTTCACATGATCATATTGTGTAGCTTGGCACATACCATGACAATTTGGGTACATGTAGTTGGTGAGTACTGCAAGGCTCCACCAGATGTGTCCAGGCACCGGAACCGTGACTTGAGCATCCCAAACACATGCTCGATTACATTTTGTGTTTGTGTGCATGCCTCATTAAGGAGTTCTTGTTCAGGTGTGTGTGCATTTCTGATGGGTGTCATCAGCCACGGCTCCAGTGTGTATCCAGCATCCCCCACTAGGTGACCGTCAGGAATGTCCCCATTGGCAAATGTCTGGTACAGCTGCATCAGATGCCAGATATGGGAATCGTGGTAGCTTCCAGGGCAGCCAGAACACACTTTCAGTATTATGCCCTGGGCATCACACACGACCTGACAGTTGATGGAGGGGAAGCCCTTGCAGTTGATGTAGGCCTTACCCCACTCACTGGCTGGTGCTTTGATGTGTATGTGCATGCAGTCAATTGCACCCACTACCTCAGGGTATTCCGCTATTTGCTGGAAGAGACGCATATTTCTGGCCAGTACCTCATGGGAATTGGGGAAGTAGACATGATCACTGACATGTGCTGACATGGTATTCAGGAACTGGTGCAGTACCCTGGATGCTGATGCCTGTGATATCCCCATGATATCACCAGTTGGTCTCTGGAAGGTACCTGTTGCTAGTATTCATAAGCCAACACATACCTTGGTTTCCACTGGGATGGGTTCCCCTCTGTTGGTTCTGTGTGTGAGGCATGGCCTGCACAGCTCAACAATTTGCTGCAGGAGCTCTCTGTCCACTCTATAGTGCTCCACCATCTCCAGCTCATGTAGCCCCTGGTAGGTTACCCTGGGTCTGTACACTCTTCTCCATCTCCTCACTGTGGGTTGTTCAGCAGCATTCACATTGGCACCACCCTCAGCATCTTGCACATGTTGCCTTATAATAGCAATGGCAGCCCCTAACATTTTTTTGTCTCAGTTGAGCTTTATAAGTTTTCATTTCTCTTTGTAGACTGCAGTGTTGCAGTGTTTCTGAGAAAAACATGGAGGAATGTTGTTTGCAGATTTTTAAGTGCTGGGCTGGGCTGGGCTAGTGTACTGCCTGTGTAATTGACTGATTCTGATTGATTTCACCTGGCAGGTCTGCTAGTTCTCCTTGCTTAACTTCCTACTACTTCTTTTCCTTTCTTTTCCCTTTCTGTTTCCACAGGGGGCAGCGACATGCAAACACGTGCATACAAGTGCCCACATGTTCTCACAGGCTTATACGGGCTTACACAGGCTTACACAGGCTTAGGTGGGTGCACAAGTGCGCACACAGGTTTAGACAGCCTTACACAGGCTTAGCCGGGCACACACACGCGCACACAGGCTTAGACAGGTTTACAGGGGTGCACACGCGCGCACACAGTGTAAGCATCTTTGCAAAAAATTTTGGTGATATCCACGGCGTACACCTTCGGTTTATGAGTTTCAGTTAAGACAACTGTAGACACACCTCTTCCAGTCCTGAGTCACTTACAGCTCTGTTAGGAACATACAAATCTCTCACTAGCAAAACCCCCAGGAGCCCACTTCCCTGCTAAGCCCACTACTTTTCTGTCTCATACCAACTCATAATTCTTACAACCATCTCCCTCCCATGTAACACTAACACAGGAGGGAAGGCAAACACACACACCACAATACCAGTCGTAGCCTGGGCAGTGACCCCCTGACCTTGAGCAGTATCCTACCTTCACCTAGAATGATGCCACAATACAGTGATAAGATGATCATGACATGCTGGACAAGCTCAAATTCTAAACCTACCACCCTAGAACACAAAAGGCTCCTGAGCACCCCAGCACTAGCAGGTTAAAATCCGGACAACACACCAGAAAGGAGGTGTCCATATTCATAAAGGACACCCACACCTCAAGGTTGGTGGACTGCTCTGCAATTTGTAGCATGTTACAGGCCACCCTCTCAAACTCAGGAACCTCACATGGCCTTCCTGAAAACAATGGAGGGATAAATGTATCTCCAAACACCATCATACTAGGTGACTTCAACTACCCTAATATAGACTGGGAACACTACAAAGGTTCCTGGAGTTCATAAACTCAAATGCCATGGAACAACTAGTCACCATCCCACAAGAGGAGAAAACATACTTGATCTCATCATCACGAACATGGGATCACAATGTTCAACACCGAAGAGTATACCCCTCACTGGTGAGATCAGATCATAAACTAATCACCTGAAACAAAAAGACCACAGTGAAAAACTTTTCAAAAGCCGACTTCACACTTGTCAGTGGTAAACATTACTCAAACCGCTGAATCACTTACAAATGCCTTCTACCAGCACCTACAGGACTGCATGGATCAGGCAATCCCAAACAAAACTAAGACTCTTTGTACCAAAGGAAGCCAATCTGGTGGCCCTCTGCTATAAACAAACTCTACAACAAAAGGAGGAAGCTACTACAAGATAGAGCAAAATCCTTGAAAGGTAAGACACCCTTGATCATTATAAGTAAAAACTAAGAGCTCTCATAAAATCATCCAAGGCAAATTTTGAGAGAAAAAAGGATTCAAAAGACAATCATAAGGCCTTCTTTAGCTATTTAGTTCAAAATGATGTGAAGATTACTGAACCTACACACATTGCCAACATACTGGCTGACAGGTTCAGTGCAAACTTCTCCCGGTGAGAACTGCTCTCTCCAAAGCAAAAACACAGCATCCATGGGACGGATGGTGTCTCCATGAACTCAATGAGGAATTAAACCAGTTAGGACAGCTGTTTAATCTTAGCCTCACCTCAGGATCGTACCCCAAGGAGTGGCGGACAAGCCTTATCTGCAAAGCCATGGAGAGGATCATAATGGAACTCATAAATAAAGACATAGGAACTTGCAGACTTTGGATACAACCCAGTTTGGCTTTGTCAAAGGCAGATCATGCCTTTTAAACTTGGTTGACTTTTGAGACAGTCACCAAGGCCATTGATGAGGAAAGGCAGTCCATACAGCCTACCTTGACCTGGCAAAGGCCTTCGACACAATACCCACTCAGGTATCATCAAAAACTCATCAGCTTGAATGTAAACCCATACATCACAAGATGGGTTGCAAACTGGCTAAGTGACAGAACCCACAGGGTCAGAGTTGCTGGAGCCATGTCAGACTCAAAGCCTGTCACAAGTGGTGTCCTCTGTCCTGGGTCCACTCTTGTTAGGCATCTACTTTTCTGAAGTACAAGCAAACACAGGAGGGTTATGGCTGACAAAGTTTGCAGATGACTGCAAACCACATCTGACACAGATATCCTTCAGAAGGGCCTCACAGAAGCGGATAACTGGTGCCAGAGCCATGGCCTAAAGTTAAATGCCAAGAAATGCATAGTCATACCAAAAACAAGGTTACTAGTTACCATATAGGTGGCAATCCACTGAGCACAGAAGAAGTCATCAGGGATCTGGGGACCCAGGTTGACAGTAGCCTTTTGACACTCATGTTGCTAAAGTAGTTAGGAAAACCTTCTACATTGCCCACCTGATCATGAAGGATTCACATCTAGATCAAGGGAGGTCATCGCCCCTGTACTCATCACTCATTAGACCTATGATTGAGTACAATGCCCCATTCGAATGTATCTGACCAGACACCTGCAGCAGCTGGAAAGGCCCCAAAAGTTCCTCACCAAAAGGATAAAGGGTCTCAAAATATGTCTTATGCTGCCCGACTGAAAGAACTTCAGCTCTATTCAGACTCATCCCGCTTGCTCAGAGGTGACCTGTGCCTGACATATAAGGCCATGTCAAACCCTGATTTGATGAATATGCTTCACCTCAAAAATCTAGATCCCTCAGAACCACAAGGCGGAGACTTAAACATTGACACGGTTATTAATAGAACATGCTGGAGGGACAGATTCATCACCCAGAGACTCCCTATGCTGTGGAACAAAATCCGGTACATGTGAGGCAGAGCACCTCGCTGGCCTTGTTCAAGAGGAATCTTGACCAATGGATGGGAGATATACCCCAGGGATTACTTCAGTGTCACTGCTTGACAGAGGCACAGCAAAATAATAGGCATAGTTTTATTCAAACTAAAGGGGTGGCGAAAGCCAAATAACTATGGGCTAGGCTTATAAATGCCCTTGGGCAGATAGCCTAGTATGAACCTATGAACCTATGAACCTATGAACATGCCACTCTGCTCCAATAAGCTTACAGTCTTGGATACATACCACCTCATGATGTCACCTACCTTCTACTCTGTTACTCCCCTAATCCTACTCCTACACTCTAGGGACATGGTTCACATGGCAGGCAAAATTGGGATTCACTATCCTTATCCTCATTTGCATAGGATTGCCTAGTAATGATTGGTTACATCTCTCAGACTGAGCTTCCCCCCTTAACAACCACTACTCAGTAGCCATGTTGTCTTCAGCCTGCCATTCACCTGCATGGCAGATGAATATTTTTAATAAAATGCCTATTTTTGCCTTTTAATTTTTTTTCTGCTTTTTAGAGCGCTGCACGTTTGCACAGAGCTGGGCTACGCTTAAACATTGGAGATAGGGGAAAAAATGTATATTTTATTATTTTGCAACATTTAAAAATGCCAATGGCCTTATATTTGGCCATTGGCATGCTTCCTCAACTGGATGCATCCTTTATTTGTAGCTATCATAGCTCCGTTTTGCTATTTGCAGAATGGTACTCCGTTACCAACTGAGTACATTTCTGCAAATAACACTACTCTTACTCGGACAGGTTAGTGTTTCTTGGACCGCAAATTTACCTCATTTGTATAGCTTTCAGCAGCAAATGAGGTAATTTGCATACCATGACACTGTCCGTGTAAGAGTAGTTTTAGAAGCTCTCATGCACGCCCCTGCCGGCTGTTGCTTGATTGCTCGGCAGACATATTGGCTGTCTGGAGTCTTACTCTACTCTTAGACTCCCTGCAAGCCTTTGTCAATCCGACCCTGTGTCTAAACAGGCTGTTAGCTTTGTCCTGTCTCCTTATTGCATAAACATGCTGATAAATTCTCTTTTTTAATTTATTTTCCGTTTTTCCTATATAGTATGCACAGGATGTCTGGCACAGGGCTATATATACTACTCCCTTTGTGTTACAGCTATAGTTTCCTAGAACCAGAATTATTCTTTTGTAGCCTTCTATAACTATGTCCTACTCAGTTTAATTGAGAGTAAAGTGTTTCTATTGGTGCAAATAATTTATGTGAATTGTATAAAAGGGGGAAGTGGGTAAGGTTATTGTATCTGATGAAGTTCCATTTTCTTGACTGTGAATAAAGGGAATGAAAGCGCTTATCACCTTACTCTTCCTGGTGTCTGATTCTTGCATGGAATAGCACTTCTGCATCATGTGTGGATATCTCTTTAATATGTCCTATTTATGTTGCAAGCAGAATATAGGTCTTTTAATCTACTAGTTTGGATGCTGCTTGTTTTGCAGATGTGCAAAATATTCATCATAACAAGGTCCAGGGATGCCTGGTTTGCCAGGCAAAGGCCACTTCTCAGAAGTCTGTATGATACCAAGTAAAGAGACAGAGCTTTGAAGTGATCAGTGTAAGACACTGTGTTTACTCCCTGTATTCTTTGTGAAAGGAATCTTTGTGGACATTCCAGTTGCTGCATGGGACTGATAAGGTACATACTGCATTATACTCTATGATGGGTCTGATGACAGCTAAGTACAGTGGTATGATGATTTCTCTGGACCTAGATGTTATACCCCTGCTTACAAGTTGAGCAAACTAAAAGGATTTTCTTATTACCTTGGACACATGTTAGTTGAAGGCTAGGTTACTATCTATTTGAGTTCCCAGATCTCTGACTAGTGATGATGTAGTTACCTGGGGTGGCAGACTTTCCAAAAGGTACTATAATGCATTTCTTGGTATCCGGTTTTAAGCTCTGGTTTGGCAACAAGTGTTTGTCTGTATTAGACCTATCTGAAGGGTTTTCTTATTTTGGAGGATTCCGTGACTTCTCCCAGTTTGCAATCATCTGCAAACTTTTTTTAGCTAGAGGCCTTTGACATGAGCTTTAACAACCGAGAAGAGGATGCCAAAGAGGAGTAGGAGTAGCAGAGAGCCTTAGTGGACTCCACTGCTGACAGCCATTTATTGTGGTGGTGGACTCACTGTTTCTAACCTCCTGGATCCTATGAATGTGTCAGCTAGCTAGCCAGCATGTTATAAAAGGGTTTATACCATGTTCTGTAAGTCTGGTGACAATACCCAAGTTGGGTGCTGTATCAAATGCCTTAGCCAGATCTAGGTAGGCATTGTGTACAGTTTTCACCTCATCCATTGCCTTAATGAGCTTTTCAAAAAGTATGCAAATCTAGAGACATACACATAGAGGAGGGCCTATTATCATGACTATAACCTCCTCGATCATCTTATCTCATTTTCTTTATCTTCCTTTTGCCTCCTCCTTTCCTTTATTTGGGCATCTTTAAATCATTATCTTAAAAACTATTCATATGCAACCCATCTAACTGTTACTTTTAATCAAAATTAATTGCAAAGTATGTAACAGATGTTAAGGATGCCATAGTAATGCAACTGTTGCTCATGAATGAAACTGACTGGAAATGATGAAATAATGCAACTGATGTCCATTACCAGCGGTCTATACTAAAAAAGGGCACTTCTCATTTGGGCTTCCTGGTAAACAAATAACAATAAATAAGTGTGTGTGTGTGTGTGTGTGTGTGTGTGTGTGTGTGTGTGTGTGTGTGTGTGTGTGTGTGTGTGCATATATACATATGGGCCTACATAAAACTATTTAAACTCAGCAATGTCTATACATAAAATAGCAACACCCCCATAGCCCCTACTAATTATATATACCAATTCGAAGGTCACACAACCATTGGTTAAGGGCACAAACTCTTTCTTAGTGTACACACACACACACACACACACACACACACACACACACACACACACACACACACACACATACACATGCATACACGCTACAAATTCATACTCACTCCTCCCATACACTCACATATATGTGTCTGTGTGTCCCTCTGGCATACCCTATGTGTGTCTGTGTGTTGGGGGTATTTATAGGTACAGATATATACATATATGCATACATACTTAAACATAAATAAATGTGCAAATACTAAAGTACATGTTGACATGTGCAATATATCTTTGTGTATATTTCTGTTAGATATGAAATAAAATGTGCTATTGAACCCTGGACTTCTGTCCTGTACCTCTATAATGCACCTGTCCAGTTGATGCAGCCTCCACCTGTGCATGTCTTCATACCAGTAGAGTAATTGCTTACCAGAGCAGGAGATTCCCATCATGGATGAGAGGTGGTCCCCCATTCCCTGCTATTTATAATTTCTTCACCAGTTAGAGCCACTAGTGACTCCTATAGTAGGTAGAGGAGGATTTTTGTCTCCTTGATAGACCAACTTGGTGCACAGTCCTGCGCTCTCACACATTACACAGCAGTGAAGTACCAAGTTCTGAATGAGGAAAAAGCTGACTCAGGGTAGGCATCAACCTGCCCAACCCATACATTAATTTATGGCAGCTACATGTTTAAACAATGTGTGTGGAAATGTTTTGTAAAATAGCAGGTCATGTATGATGACAAACCATATTTCCATGCAGTTCTATTTTTTATTATGTATTTTTAAATAAATAAAAATAATTCATGCCCTGTGAAATAATGAGAGACCATTGTGCCATGCAGTTATTTTTTTTATTACTTTCCCCCTAAATAAATGGTACTCTACTTTTAATGTGATATCACATGAATATTTTTATGTCGTCAAGGCTGTTAAGATATAGTGAAACTGATTCCTGCAATACTAATGAGGAGGGGGGGGCACACAACAAATTCTGTATTAATATCTCAGAGAATGCTTCATTGTAAACTTGTGTGATTTGCTGTAAGTGGTCTGTTGTAGGGGCTTAGAAGATGACATAAGGTTGGGTGGAATAACATTAGTATGGGATAACTGCGATTGGTCTTAGTATCAAACAAGCAAAAGGACAAGTTCCTGCAGTAAATGAGGTCTGGTATTAATTCCATGATCCACAGTGCAAGTTCAAAACAGGAAACACTCATAGCTTGTAAAAACTTTAATAAAACATACAAACATGCAGAGCATACAGCTATCAGGTAGACTGAAGAAGGGTTCTGCCCGAAAGCTGTATGCTCTGCATGTTTGTACATTTTAACCTAAAAGCTGTATGCTCTGAACGTTTGTATTTTTTATTAAAGTTTTTACAAGCTACGAGCATTTCTTGGTTTGAACTTCTGCTTTGGATTGGTCTTAGTATCATCATACATAAACACCATATACAAGGTCCACCATCGTACCTCTCAACATCTTAGAGCAAAAAGTCTAGACAAAGCCATAAAGAATGGGGGGAGGGGCAAAGGCCCAAAAACAGGAATAGTTTTTAAATATTACTCTTACAAACTTTGAAAGTTAATAACTAAAAAAATGGCAAACAAACTGATAAAAATAAAAAAACGGGTGCAATAGCAGCCAAAACATGTTTATTTAACAAATATTTAAAAGCGCTTTTTCGTCAGCGTTAATAGCTGACTTCCTCAGAAATAGTAATACGTTAACTTCATTGAAGTGTTTAAAACGTTTTTTTAAAACAGATCTAATTACTACGTAACGTATTGCTATTTCTGAGGAAGTCAGCTATTAACGCTGACGAAAAAGCGCTTTTAAATATTTGTTAAATAAACGTGTTTTGGCTGCTATTGCACCTGTTTTTTATTTTTAAACTTTGAAAGTTGATAGAATAACATGTTTTGCATTAGAATGAGTTTTGTAAAGGATATAAAGTCTAAAATTTAAATTTCTGTCATTATTTCCTAATAACAGTTTGCAATGATTTGCCACTGATTTGTCCAAAAACACTGTTTTTGGAGAATCAGATCAAAAATATGAGACAAAAATCTGGACATGCTGTAAAAATCTGGGAGGCTAACAGGTATGTCCAGCATTCTGGAGTGCAGCTGAAGTGAGAAGAGCACTGACAAGCATGCAAAACCACATTGCAGACTGCCCAAAGTAAGCCAAATGCATTTACACCAATAAAAGGGCATGCACATCTGCACAATGATGCAATTCAGAGAATTTGGTGCAGCTGAGACTCATTTGCATAAGACCTTCTTAAATCTGCCCAAACTTATTCCAGCTTGCCTCAGTCAGCCATTTTAAATTTTTCCGAGCTCAGTGCTTACAAAACAAACACAGGCAAATTAAAAACATTTATTAAAATAAGGGATGCTCACAAACCGGTAGAAAATGCAGTTAGAGGTATAGTGCACTCTAACAAGCTCAAAATGTGCCTAATTTTACTGGTAAGACATGACATTTTGTAATATTTCTCTGATTACTCATAAAATGCTTGGGGATGGTGTACAATGTCACTGTCAGTGCTGGCTACTTGTGTCACAGGGTTTACTTTAGAAAATAGTCCCTGTCAGTGGGCGACACTCAGAAGAAGGCTGCAGGCTACCTTAATTTAATTAAGTACTGATGGATCTGACTTAGTATATAATATCTGAGCACCATGCCATCACAGCAAAAAGATACAGATATATATATATATATATATATATATATATATATATATATATATATATATATATATATTACTATTGCAGCAGAGTACTGCAGAACACAGGCAAAAATGCTAACAAAACTTTTGCAGAATAATATTAGTGTTTATGACAATAGTCCTTAAGTATTAGAAATTATTATTTATCTGTATACCCTGATATCAATCTATCTATCTATCTATCTATCTATCTATCTATCTATCTATCTATCTATCTATCTAGCTGTCTGTCTGTTTATATTAGGTGAAAATTGAGGATAGAAGAGAGAGAGTTTTAGTGATCTAAATGTTAAATATTGAGCAGTTGGTTCAGTGGACGGGTAGGTAGATTGCCATATTGAGTTCTGTCTATGGAGAGAACATCATAGACATATACTTTTGTTTCTTTTCCAACATTTTCTGGTTGATATACTGATTAGGAGTGTTGTGAGTATTAGACCCTCTGCAACAATTTTTCAGTTCTCTGCAATTTTTCTACCAAAATGTTGATGGTTTCTAAAGAAATATAATTATATTTCCATCAACTACAGGTATCTCTCAATTAAATAATCTTTTTCAGAAAGTCTTGAAGATTTGTAGGACTGGATGCAATTCCAACTTTAATTTCAACATATTGTCAAAGACCCATGATGTTGTTAAGATTATTACATTTTATTGGAGAATCTGAACCATAATGAGTGCTTCCACTAAAGAAGAACATGAGGCTTTTATTAAATTTGATATATGTTTTCCTTACAAACAAACTGTGATCTTCTCCAACAGTGCTAGGAACCACAGACACGAAAACTAGCGCTTTCATTCACTTTTATTAAATGTGAACTTCCTCAGAAACAACAAACTCCACCCTTTCACTTAATTTATACTCAAATTAATCACATGGTTGATTACATCATAAATTACTTTTTTTAAAAGGACATATGTTTTAAAACATTGTATAAATGTACATATATGCCTACTAAAAAGATAAATACATTTAAAAAAAAAATACATATACATACATATTTTTTTGTAAAATAAAAAAAAAATAATGTTTCATCATCAAAAAACATTTGATATTAATGGTTTCATTCAAACCGGGCTTTGTGTCTGCCCCAAAATGAAGTTGCCACAAAGATTCTTTACATTCCAATAAGGTGTTAAGATCCCCTGTATATGGTTGTTGTCTAACATTGTCTATTACAGAAAAAACTAAGGTCCGGATTCACGAAGGCTTGCACGGAGTCTAAGAGTAGAGTAAGACTCCATGCAGCCAACATGTCCACCGAGCGATCCAGGAACAGCCGGTAGGGGCGTGCAACAGAGCTTCTAAAACAACTCTTACATGGACAGGACTAGGATATGCAAATTACCTCAATTTCTGGTGAAAGTTATGCAAATGAGGTAAATTTGCAATCCAGGAAACCTGAACCTGTCCGAGTAAGAGTAGTGTTATTTGCAGAAACGTACTCCGTTGACAACTGAGTACTGTTCTGCAAATAGCAAAACAGAGCCGTGACAGCTCCAAAAAAAGGATGCATCCAGTTGAGGAAGCATGCTAATGGCCAAAAATATGGCTATTGGCAATGTTCACCAATGCAAAATAAAAATAAAATAATTTTTTTTATCCCGATCTTCGAAGTTTAAGCGTAGCGCAGCGCCACGCAAACGTGTTGTGTGCTAAAACCCAGAAAACCAATAATTAAAATCCACAAATATGGATTTTATTGTAATTCTTAATTTACAATGCAAGGGAATGGCAGGCTGAAGACAATATAGCTACCAAGTAGAGGTTGCTAAGGGGGGAAGCTCACTCTAAGAGATGTAACCAAGCATTAGTAGGCAATCCTATGCAAATGAGGGTAAGCATAGCGAATCCCAAGTGTACATAGCAAATCAGCACAGTCAGTGGAGTGTAGGAGTAGGATAAGGGGAGTATCAGAGTAGAAGATAGGTGACATCATGAGGGGGGTATGTATGAAAGAAGTGAAGCTCATTGGAGCAGAGTGGCATGTGTTTGCTGACAGTTACTCATCACTGGAAGAGGTGTGTCAACAGGTACCCTAGCTAAAGGCAAGAAACTGAAGGTGTATGCCGTGGATAACACTAAAGTTTCTTGTTGAAGTGCTTTCAATGTGTTTGCCTGCGGGTGCGTGCCTGTATATCTGAGTAAGACTGTGTTTGCGTGTGCACATGTGTGCACGCATTTAAGCCGGAGTAAGTATGTGTAAGGTTGTTGAAATCTGTGTAAGTGCGTTTGCACTTGTGTGTGAGCGTTTTAGCAAGAATAAGCAAGTTTAAGTCCATGTAAGCATGTGTGCGCGTGTGTGAGCTGATGTGAGCATGTTTGCACTTGTGTGCACGGCGCTGCCCCCTCTGAGGAAACAGAAAGGGAAATGGAAGCACAACAAATAGTAGGAAGTTAACCAGGGAGTACTAGCAGAGCTAGCAGGTGAAAACAATCAGAATCAGGCAATTACACAGGCAGTACACTAGCCCAGCCCAGCCCAGCACTTAAAACTCTGCAAACAACTCTCCACCATGTTTTCCTCAGAGACACTGCAACACTGCAGTAAACTAAGAGAAGTGAAAACTTAAAAAGCTTTACTTTGACAAAAAATGTTAGGGGGGTGCCATTGCTGTTACAAGGCGACATATGCAACATGCTGAGGGTGGTGCCAATGCGAATGCTGCTGGACAACCCACAGTGAGGAGACGGAGAAGAGTGTACAGGCCCAGGGTAACCTGTCAGAGGCTACATGAGCTGGAGCTAGTGGAGCACTATAGAGTGGACAGAGACCTCATGCAGCAAATTGTTGAGCTGTGCAGGCCATGCCTCACACACAGAACCAACAAAGGGGAACCCATCCCAGAGGAAACCAAGGTATGTGTTGGCCTAAGAATATTAGCAACAGGTACCTTCCAGAGGCCAAGTGGTGATATGATGGAGATATCACAGGCATCAGCATCCAGGGTACTGCACCAGTTCCTGGATGCCATGTCAGCACATGTCGGTGATCATGTATATTTCCCCAATTCCCGTGAGGCATTGGCCAGCAATATGCATCTCTTCCAGCAAATAGCAGAATACCCTGAGGTAGTGGGTACAATAGACTGCATGGACATACACATCAAAGCACCAGCCGGTGAGCATGGTAGGGTCTACTTTAACCGCAAGGGCTTCCCCTCCATCAACTGCCAGGTCGTGTGTGATGCCCAGGGCATAATACTGAATGTGTGTGCTGGCTGCCCTGGAAACTACCATGATTCCCATATCTGGCATCTGACACAGCTGTACCAGACATTTGCCAATGGGGACATCCCTTATGGTCACCTAGTGGGGGATGCTGGCTATGCACTGGAGCTGTGGCGGATGACACCCATCAGAAACGCACACACACCTGAACAGGAATGCCATAATGAGGCACACACATAAACACGAAATGTTATTGAGCGTGTGTCTGGGCTGCTCAAGTCATGGTTCCAATGCCTGGACACATCTGGTGGACCCTTGCAGTACTCACCAACTACATGTACCCAAATTGTCATGGTATGTGCTATGCTACATAATATGAGCCTGCAAAAACAGCTGCAGCAGGAGCAGCATAGGCCCGGGCCAAACAGTCTCCACCATTGCCAAGGCCATCACAGGCAGAGCATGACTCGGAGGAGGAACAACCTCAGTCTGCCCCAGTAGGCAGAAGGAGGCGTGCCCAGTATGCTTTGAACTTGGCAAAGAGGCAATGCATAGCACATACACTGGCTCAGTAGGAACCCTGGAAATGATACCTCTCTCTGACTCGCACATATAGTAAAAGGGATGCCTAACTTGACACTACCTGTTTTCAAACATGTATAGGGAGTGTAATATGTGCATCCAACATAGGCAGCCCTGCAGCACCACCTGAGGCATGATTGCCATGTGTTAAGCAATATAAAGCAGTGTTAAACAGCTTTTACCACTACTTAGTATATGTAAACATAATTGCACACACTAACTAGCACAACTTTGGTCTATGTTGAGCAATATTGGGCAACGTTCAGCAATGTTAGTTAATGTTGAGCAATGTTGGACAAGCTTGGTCAAAAGCAGGTAAACATGCTCGGATTTGCTCTACTGACCTTAAGCAGTCTTGTCTGCTCAGTATGAAAGTATAAAGCAGTGACAGGCCTCAAACCCAGGATACTATGCACTATAGTCATAGTACTGAACCACTAAGCCATGACAGTATTTCACTGGTCAGTTTCTATGAAGAAATGTTGATAAGTCTATGCAAAGTATCTCATGGAAACCCTGCAGGCACAGCATAATCCCTGTCAAGTTATGACACAAAGGTGAGCCCTGCAGTAAAAATAGAACCTGATTTTCAACACACATATAGTATAAATGTTAATATTGGTCATGTTCACACACATTAACAAATGTAGTGGACTTCAGACAGCAACATACTGAAAGGTCATACTGGGCATGCTCACATACTTGAATAAATGAGACAAATGTCAGGCAACAAGATACTGAAAGGCTAAACTGGGCATGCTCACACACTTAGGCCATGTCTGCGTACAGCAGTGGGCCACACATATCCGGAAGTTGCATGTGTTAGCCCAGGAACCTCTCACTATTCACCAATCCGCCTTGTGCACACAGTTATATGACAACAGACACATATATAATATATCGGAACCCTGTCATAATCAAATATGTACTACAGATACTTAGATTGTTCATAGAAAGTGGGAAAGCAAAGAAGATAAAAAACTTGCAATCAGTATCATCAATAAACAATGTGCACTCTAAACATTATCATAGGTTCATAGGTTGATACTAGGCTATCTGCCCTAGGGTATTTATAAGCCTAGCCAGAGTGTGTTTGGCTTTCGCAACCCTGTTAGATTAGTAGACTGTGCCTGTGAATAGTAGGTCACACAAGATAGCCCTTTTACAGTTAGTTTATTGTACCTCTGTCTAGCAGGGATCCAGAAGAGATCCCAGGGGTAAACATACGATCACCCATCCACTCGTCAAGATATCTCCTGTAGAGGGTCAGTGAGGGGCTCTGCCTATGCGGGACTGGGATCTCATTCCAGAGTGAGGGGAGCCTCCTGGATATGAATCTGTCCCTCCAGCATGTCCTATTAATATCTGTGCTGAGGTTTAAGTCCCTGGAGTGTGTAGATCTAAGGGATTCGGATATCCTGAGGTGGAGCATGTCCATTCATTCTGGGTTGGACATGGCTTTAAACATCAGGCACAGATCGCATCCGAGTAGGCGGTAAGCAACTGAGTAGAGCTGGAGTTACTTTAGCCAAACTGCGCAGGGCATCTGTGTGAGTCCCTAGATCCACTTGGTGAGGTACTTTTGTGGCCATTACAGTTGCTGCAGGTGTTGGGTAAGGTACATCCCAAATGGGGCATTGTATCCAATCATGGGCCTGATGAGTATAGGGGCACAATGACCTCACTTGATCTAGATGTGAAACATTTTAGGATAAGGTGGGCTATATAGAAGGTCTGTCTAACCACTTTGGCAATGTAATTGTCAAAGGCGAGATTACTATCTACTCGGGTCCCCAAATCCCTAACAACTTCTTCCGTACTTAATGGATTACCACCTATGTGGTAATGTGTGGGCACTTTGTTATTCCCAAAGGGGATGACTATGCATTTAATCGCATTTAGCTGTAGGCCATGGCTCTGGCACCAGTTATCCATCTTTGTGAGTACATTTTGGAGGATGCTTGTGCCAGCTGGAAAGTCGATTATGGCACCCAGTTTGCAGTCATCTGTGAACTTGGTCAGCCATAGTCCTCCGGTATTAGCCTGTATGTTAGAGAAATATATACTGAACAAGAGAGGTCCCAGGACTGAGCCTTGTGGGAAGCCACTTGTAACTGGTGTAGAGTCAGACATGGCACCTGCAATACTGACCATGTGGATGCTATCCCTGATCCAGTTTGCAATCCATCTTGTGACATATGTGTTGCTATCTAAGTTGGTGAGCTTATTTATGATGCCTGAGTGGGGTATTGTGTCGAAGGGTTTAGCGAGGTCCAGGTAGGCTGTGTAGACTACCTTCCCTATGTCTATGGACCTGGTAACTGTTTAAAGAAGCCAACCAGGTTCAAGAGGCAAGATCTGCCCTCAACAAAGCCGAATTGGGTAGAATCCAGTGTCTGTAGGTTCCCGATGTCTTTGTGTATGAGTTCCATGATGATATGCTCCATAGCTTTGCAGACCAGGCTAGTTAGGCTTATAGGCTATAGTGTCCGGGGTCCATTGTGGCACCACCTTTGTGGAGCGGGACCACTGTTGCTGTATGCCATTCCTTGGGTACATATCCTGTAGTAAGTCTGATATTGAACAGTGACTTAATGTGAGGGTTAAGTTCTTCATGAAGCTCATGTAAGATGCAGGCCGGGACACCGTCCAGTCCCATTGATGCTCTGTTGTCTGCTTTGGAGAGGGCAGCTCTCACCTGTTCATCTGTGATGTCAGGGAGGCTACACTCTGTTGGGATGGACATTTGCTCTTTAGGGGGGATGGGGGGGGACATTTGTACTGAACCTATTTGCCAGGATGTTGGCAATGTCTGTGGGTTCAGTGTATTTTTTGTCATTTTGCACTAACTCACAGCATATCTGGGAGTTGCCACCCAGGTTCCTGACATAACTAAAGAAAGCCTTGTGATTGTCTTTAGTGCCTGGTGCAATTTTCCTTTTGAAGTGGGCCTTAGATCAATTCATGAGTGATCATAGCTTCTTGCTAGTACTGATCAGAAATGCCTTCCCTTTTTGGGATTGTGCTCTATCATGTAGTAGCCTCCTCTTTTCGTTGTAGAGCTTATTTATGGCCTGGGTCCACCAGACAGGTCCCCTGCTTTTGGAGGAGTGAATCTTGTTTTTATTTGGGATAGCACGATCCATGCATTCCAGTAGGTGTCCATAGAATGTGTTTGTAAAGGATTCTGTGGTCTGAGCCGTACTTACCACTGTCCCAGGGTCTTTGAAGGATACCACCTCGGTTTTGAGAAGTGTGACATTTGCTTTAGAGAAGTTCTTCACTGAGATTACCTAGCATGGGGGTGGGGACAGGATATGGATGTCCAGTGAGATAAATGTATGGTCTGACCTTACCAATGAGGGGTATACCTCTGGTGTGGAACATAGAGTCCCCTTGTTGGTGATGATCAGGTCCAATATGTTTTCCCCTCTTGTGGGTGTGGTGACCAGTTGTGCCATAGCATTTGAGTTTATAAATTCTAGCAACAGTTGGGCGAGGGTGTTGGGGCTTGAGTAGTATTCCCAGTCAATGTTTGGGTAGTTGAAGTCACCCAATATAATGGTGTTTGGAGAGACCTTCATTTTCTCCAGTGTTCTCAGGAAAGCCGAGTGGGGTTCCTGAGTTTGGGAGGGTGGTCTGCTGCAGGCTACAAACTGAAAGGCAGTTTTGCCCACTGTTAGTTGCACATGTATGGTCTCTGATGCTTTATGCAGTGCTACTAACCTGGAGGTGTGTTTATCTGTGATGTATATGGATATTCCCCCTATTTTTGTTGGTCGGTCCAAGTTTTGTGGCCGAAAAGCATGGTATGAAGTATGACCTGGTAGTGCTGGGGTGCTTTCGGGATTCTGAACCAGGTGTGTGTTACTGCACAGATATTGACATTCTACATACTGAGGAGAACCTTGAGTGCGTGCATTTTGAGGTTTAGACATCTGGTGTTGAGCAGCATTACCCTTAGTTTCTTTTACCTTGTATTGTCTATGGAGGTGGGTTTGTCTTTTGAGCCTTGCCTAAAAAAGACACGATGGGGGTGGCAAGAGCCTTAGCCAGTATTCGAAAGTCCAGGAGTGACAGGTGCAAGCCGTCCCTAGCGAAGCAATGTGGCATGTCGAGCATGTCATCCCAGGCTGACAGACACTGGATCCCCATTGAATGACACCAATACATTAGACAACTGTTAAAATTGATCATTTTGTCTGTATACTGTGCTATCATTCTTGGTGAGGGTAAGATGCTACACAAGGTCAGGGTCATACTGGCTTGGGCTACATGATCAGGGAGCTCCTCTATGTCTCTGGTCATGTAGTCCAGGGAGGAACATCTGAGGTCATTCACACCAGCATGGACAATGATGGAGCCATATTTGTATTTGCTTTGGAGTGACCTGAGTGCATGTGTTATGTGGCAGATCCTGGCACCCGACAGACAGCTCAAAGTGACCTTCTCCTTGTTTAGCCTGCTGAGTGGGACATCAGTGTGTCTGACAATAGAGTCACCTATTACAAGTGTATTAGGTGTGTTGTTTAGGCCTAAGGGCAGTGACTGTGTGGCACACTGACTTTGCAAACTATGCAATATGTGGATATTGTTGTGGGGTAGCAGTTGTTTGGGTGTCTGCTTTGGAGGTCTCTGCTGCTTAGGCAGATTTTATTTAGAGCCTCTGAGTATGCTTTTCTGTGGTAATGTGTTTTGTTTGCTGTTGGTATAGGTCTATGTGAATCTGGATTTGTGGTGTGTGTGGTTACCTTCACCACCTAATACACTGTGCCAGTCATGGGTCGAGAAAGCTCAGCCTCCTGTTTGTTTATATAGTTGCATCTCTCACATATATCTGAGTTTGTTGGGAGGAGGAGAGGGTTGTCTGTGTACATGAGGCAGTTGTAACATTGTCTAAAAATTCCCATATTCACCAACTGGACTGGAGAGTACACACAAAACCGACTTTTGGACAAGCCAGGATATTATGATGAAATACTCTGTTGACTGATCAAAAAGGATCAGTAGGGTGTTAAGTGTAAAAGAGTATAACAGGGGTTTAGTGCTCAGGTTTGTTGGTGTTTTGGAAAGATTATCTGTGAAGGAGTCCAGACAGAACCATGACACTTCCTTCAGCTATGTCATAAATAGCAATGTACACTCATATATGTCCTGAGTCAGGGCCAACTGTACCTGACTGACAATGCCAACATCCTGTCAGACAGGACCATACATACATACCCACCTCCCACTGACAAAAGGCCCTATCGTCATACCAGGAGATATCACATGTAGAATGGGTAAACCAAAGCCGAAAACATGGCATCAATTGGATTACATTGTTTCCCTATATGTGTCATAAGTGAACTGCAGAACAAACAGACCCTGCACCTGAACAGTCTGTTGAGCCTCACCCTCTCTACAGGATCTGAAACTGTTGAATGGGTTACAGCAACATATGGCACACCGCACAAGTGTTGGTGCACAACAGACCATGGGAACTATAGTCCTATAAGCCTATGAAGTCTGATCTGCAAGGCCATGGAGTCCATCATGATTGAAGTCATAAACAGAGCTATTGGAAGTCAACAAATACACAACACTACCAACTTTGGTTTGTTCATGGGCAGATCATTGTTCCCAAACCTGCTAGACTGTTTGCAAGGCAGCCACCCAGGACATACATCACTGAAAGGAGCTACACGCATCCCACATAGACTTTGAATAACCCTTTATCAACATCTCAGACACATGTTGTATCCACAAAATCAACAATCTGTGCATAAATATGTATTGTCACATGATGGAATGGCAATTGGTCCACAGATAGATCACACAAGCTAAGAATTGTGGAGTCCTGTTCAAGCTGTTAACACCCGCTGTCCCAAATGGTTCATTCCTAGGATTGCATAAAACAAAGTGCACACACATTACCATGTGCAGTCTGATGATGTCAGCATCCTACAAATATAGCAGGAGAAAAGAACCAACCCAGTAAAGCATGTAGTGCGTTGTGTTGATGTGTATCTCTCTATGATCATATCATAATGAGGTAGGGGTTTGAATCCTGCAGTTGCTGTGTGTGTGTGATTTCCTTTGAGAATAGTGCCCTTTTTGGAGACTAGGAAAACACATTAAAAGAGGTAAATTCCTCTTTGGCAAGTCTGATGATGTCAGTATCCCACAAATACAGCAGTGGATACAAAACTCCCTAGTAAAGCATATAGCACGTCGTGTTAATGCGTATTTCTCTAATATTTTAACATAGTTAAATAAAGGTTTTAGTCCTGCAATTGCTGAGTGTATGGGGGGGATATAGGTGTGTGTGTGAGTGCCTTTGAGAAGAGTGCCCTTTTTGGAGACTAGGAAAACACATTAAAAGAGGTAAATTCCTCTTTGGCGAGTCTGATGATGTCAGTATCCCACAAATACAGCAGTGGAAAGGCAAACTCCTAGTAAAGCATATAGCACGTTGTGTTAATGCATACCTCTCCAGAATCATAACATAGTTAGGTAGGGGTTTGAATCTTGTAATTGTTGAGTGTGTGTGAGGGCTTGTGTGTGTGTCATTTCCTTTGAGAGAAGTGCCCTTTTCGGAGACTAGGAAAACACATGAAAAGAGGTAAATTCCTCTTTGGCAAGTCTGATGATGTCAGTATCCCACAAATACAGCAGTGGAAATAAAAGCTCCCAATTAAGTATATAGCGTGTCGTGTTAGTGCTTAACTCTCTAGAAGCATAGCATAGTTAAATAGCGGTTTGAATCCTCCAATTGCTGAGTATGATGGGGGGGGTGTATGTGTGTGTGATTTCGTTTGAGAGCAGTGCCCTTTTTGTAGACTAGGAAAACACATTAAAAGAGGTAAATTTCTCATTGGCAAGTCTGATGATGTCAGTATCCCACAAATACAGCAGTGGAAAAGAAAACTTTCAGTAAAGCATGTAGCGCGTTGTATTAATGTGTATCATTCAAGTATCATAACATAATTAAGTAGGAGTTTGAATCCTGCAATTTCTGAGTGTGTGACACTGTTGGTCAATGTGTTGTAGGTTTTTGCTTTGACTACTGTATGTCATATCAGTAAAACAACAGTATGTGCATTGCACACTTCAGGTATCTGTGTGGCAAATACATATATGTACATGTGACCTCAATTAGTTCATAGGTGTGAAGCCTGCTTTCTACATGAATACATCTGTTACCATTGACAATTTGTGCTGCTGCTTCTCAGACCTTAGGTTACATATGTATGTTTGTGACAAGGCCAGCCACTGAAGTGATCTGAGGCCTAGGTCATCTGTATCACACACACCCATGACAGTTTCTATTGAATAGTGTGAATGAGGGTTCATGCCTGGGGTATATTTTAGACATGTTCAAACACAACACAGTCTGTCAATAATGGGCAGTCGTTATAGGTGTACAACAACATCGTGGATATGCATACAGACCCCTTATTGCTTATGTGATACACCGAGGGACATCAGAATACCTTTGGAAATGTGAATACCAAAGGACAGATGACATAACATGTGGCTGTATGTACACATCGGTACCCCTGCTACATGTTGTGGGCTACTACCTATGTGTTACTGTCAGGATAGTATGTTTAGTAAATGTGGATGACTATGCTATAGTTGGCTTATAGCGTTACAGCATGGGTTGGTCAACAGGTATCTGTCTGTATGATAACCTTGTGGAGGATAAGTGTCTCATCCGGAGAATGCATTTTAGGCTTCTGTATGCATTACCAGATGTGGACGGACATATCCCTAGTGTGTTTGCTTGTACCTAAGATGGCTTCATGCCAAACAGGAGTGGTCCCAGGAATGGGTGGCGGTCAATACCACTGGTTATTGGTATAGTATAGTACCGGAAGGATTCAAATGCTACTGTATATCCTACATCTGTGTGTCAGTTGTCAAGACATCATCTAATGATTGGTTAAAGTCAGGCTGTTGAGGTTATGTATACTACCAGAATGCAAACCAATGACCGATATTAACAGTATCACCCACAGCATAGTGTCAAACCATGTCATACACACGTGTACCCAAGTTGTAACATATGTGTAGTAAAATGCATACTGGCCACCAATAGGAAATATGAAGTGTTAGCACTGCATAATACAGGGCATGTCACCCGTCCCATGTGTCCACTATGCACGTACATGCAGACAGTGCACCTCCACCATGTTCACAAATGTACACCTGCAAATCTGTACTGCGCACATCACACATGTACCGTCCACTTACCAACACATGCTGCCAGTACTACACACATCAGCCAAGTGGCACATGGGCGGACAATACATTTTTGGAATTAACACTGGTGTAAACAATACTACATTGATAATCATAGCTTTAATGCATCATGCCTGCTCAGATATACCTACAAGGATATCATTACACTTTACTGTTGACAACATGCTAGCATTGCTACACTGCTATTAGGTCACCCTGTGCATCAGCACCATGTTAGCCTGTTCCTGCATCAATGTCACAGATGACAGGAGGTGGCACAGTTTCATCATATGCACAGGGTGTGTAGCTGGTTTGCCAGAGCCCGACAATGGCCCATCCAATTGACATGTATGTGTGTGTGAGTGTGAGGGACAACAGCACAGCATGGGTCAATGTTGATGTAATGTGTGTGTGTATGTATTAGTCATAGGTGATTCATTTATGTGTGTGTTTCTGCATGCACACAGTTCCACCATGTGGCTGACAAATATGGGAGTTTGTGGGACAGCCACAGACTGTACCTCTGTACCTGCCAGGCTGTACAGATCACTGTCTCCGGCCATGGACACAGTAACTGCGCCTGGCAGGGGTGACACAGACTGTATCGGGTACTAAGCCAGACTGGGTACTATCGTCAGAGGCAGAGAGATGTCGACTGGACCTATGTCCCTGCTGGGACTGGCCAGAGCCACATGCACGTAGTCGTCTAGGACGGTCTATTGACAGCCCAGCCCCAACATTTCTGGGGCTGGTACTGCCACTACAGGAGTGGCTGGGACTTGTGTGTTGTCTGCAATGACTGCCAGCTGATGATGTTGCTGGCATATGTCCACATTGACGTGTCAGTTGTCCTGCACTGTCCTGGCACATGGACATTACATTGTAGACGACATCTACTTTCTCCTCCCAACGTCTATCAATGACCTCGATGTAATTACGGATGGCACTGGCAAGGTTATGGATACTGTCATTGTGAGCGGTGTTATGGGCCTTCTATGCCCTTAGTCCCTGCCTGGTGTACCGTTCCATACGTGCCTGTGTCTGCATTACAGCCCGGAACATACCTGAGGTTGTGAGACCTGTGGGGGCACGTCTGCCAGGGGCATTACAACCAGCAGTGCTCCCATGAGAACCCCTGGACATATGCCTATGTGGTAACATTCTAGGTGTCTGGGTATGGCTGCTGTGAGGGGTTGCATGTGCCATAGATACCACACTATCCTAGTCAATGCCTACTGTATGCTGTTCCTCAACTAAGGCCATTGGTGTTGAGGGATGTATTGGCAGTATGAATGTGCGCATAGATGGGGTGGAAAGCTGTGTACTGTCGATTGGCAGATCAACGCCAGACCCTGTCAAACCTGCCTGTGCCACAACACATGTATCATCATGTCCACTATTTCTGGCAGTGACTTCAGGTTCCCTGTTGCACTCATCCAACAAAACCTCAGCACCTGTGAGAGGTAGACAGGAAACACACTTTACAATCTATACAGAATGTTAGCACATATGAACACATGCACACATGCACACATGAACACATGCACACATGAACACATGCACACAGGAACACATGAACACATGCACACATGCACACATGCAGTCATGAACACATGCACACATGAACACATGAACACATGCACACATGCAAACATGCACACAAATACACTACTCAGTCAAGGTGACACACACACACACACACACACACACACACACACCAACAGCAATACAGAACATACTCATTAGTGGTTGATGGTGGAGTACAGTATCACAAGCCAAAGAGTCCTATCACACATGTCAGCATGCAGGATGTGTGTTGCTCAACAGCATGCAGTGCGAGTGTAGAGAGTCCTTGTTGATAACAGTATACATGTCTTTGATGCATGTGTGTTGTTCAATGATTGGCCTCACCCTGGAACACAATGTGTACATGGACACAACATTGCCATGCAAGTATAAAATGCTTTCCAATGTCCTGTGCACCATCACTCATAGTTATACATACCATGGCCGGATGCACACAACTGTCAGGTGTATAGCAATGAATGCTATGTGTAGTACTGTAGTTACTGTAACTGGATGTAGTGTAGTACCATGAGCCATCATCAGACAGCATCATGTGGTCACTCAAGGCCACTAATGTATACCACACTGGCAACTATCTTGCTGTACCTGACCTGCACCACTTTGGCTACATTAACCATTTCACAGCCAGTTGTTACATGGGTATGTAAGGTGTTCAATAGGGAGCATTGCCTAACATGAATATGTTGTGTGTTGAAGCATGTCACACCGCCCCATAATAGGCCTCTACCCCTCAGGTATAGTATGTGTGCTGTGTTGATGACATTTGGGATACTGGAGTCTGACCTTACAGCAGGCGTCTACATATGCCATGTGTATCATATTAACACTTACTGCATATGACAAAGTGGTGTATGTTGTGTGCATGTGTATTGACTCTGCCTATACAATGTCCACTACAGTGTACCACAATTGGTTGGGATGCTCTGTGTATTGCATGTGTTTGAGGCAGCTACTCATGTTACTGGGATGTGCATAGTCCCACAGAGAACATGCAGACCATGCATTATGTGTAGGTGTTTTACATGTGTATATGGCCTACAACTCTCCTATGACATGCACGTGTTATATGCTATGTTAAATGTAGAACACTCACCAGCATGGGTCTGCTGTCTTGCTATCACACCAGAGGGACCTACAAGGATATGAGACAGTTTGTCAGTGTCAACAACTATGACTGCATACACTGACAAGTACAAATAAACTAAGAAAGCTGTCACCAACAGATGACCCAAGGATAGAAAAACTTCCACTCGTTAAATACATAAAATCAATACACCAGTCCTTGAAGTAGTACTTTTTAAAACTTCCACTCGTTTAATAAAGTCAATGCACCAGTCCTTGAAATGGTATCAAGCCAACCAAGTACGTTTTTTTTTTTTTTTTTTTAAAACTTCCGCTCGTTTAATAAATAAAATCAATACACCAGTCCTTGAAATGGTATCAAGCCAACTCTACAAACACTCAAGTACGTTAAGCGCTTTTCATTTGGGATTTACCCGAACTTCTTCAGACAATTTACACATACCTTAGAGTCAGTATAAATATACTTCTTCCTTTACATTGTCCAGTCAGAGTGACTGCCTAATTTATCCTGTTAGTACTGTCTCAATTTAAACAAGTTCTATAATAGTCCCTTGATAATCGATATTAACTGTTCCCTTCCAAATGGATGGCTAGTACCTAAATACTTCTTTTATCCAGCCCCTTTGTACTGAATGTTATGTACTTCTAATCTTATACTTAAACTGTTAATTATATTACCTTGCACTTCCCTTGTGTTCCAAAACATTATGTACGCTAATCGTACTAATGGGACTCCTTCCCCCAATTTTCACCTATATTTACATGTACAAAAGTTTTTACTTTATCCAGGTAATCATACCTTACCCATTCTATCCCCCAACAAAATGTTGTTAACTAAACTAAATTTGTTCAAAAAGGAAAGGGCAGGGGATGGGAAGGGGAGGGGGGGGAGAGGAGGGAGGGAAAGAAAAAAAACGTACTTGGTTGGCTTGATACCATTTCAAGGACTGGTGCATTGACTTTATTAAACGAGTGGAAGTTTTAAAAAGTACTACTTCAAGGACTGGTGTATTGATTTTACGTATTTAACGAGTGGAAGTTTTTCTATCCTTGGGTCGTCCGTTGGTGACAGCTTTCTTAGTGTCAACAACTATGGCATTGCTGCTGTGAGTTTGCAATTTTACAGTAGTGCAACAGGTGACAATCACAGGCATACAGATTATGTACCAAATTACCAGTATTGCATGACACCAGGTTCCACATCTTTTAAATACACAGTACACATCTGATAAATGCATGTTCTAACAATCGGGCTAACAGTAGTCTACAGATATGCCATGTTACCTGCACACTCTGAGTCGACATGCTGGGTGACTCCGGCCTCCATGATGACACATGTCTGTTGTAGTGGTTTTCCAGGATCCACCACACTGAGGAACAGCTCTTCCACTCTGGTGAGGGGGTGGATGTGTTGCTGCACGACCACCTGTGGCAAGCTGTTGTCTGTGGACCTCGGAGGCATGCTGCCGGACATGTCTGATTAAATCACTGCAGTGATGGCGTACCTGCTCATAAGTCTGGTTATGCATGCCTAAATCATTCACCCGATGGACAACATCCTGCCAGAGTGCAGTGCGCCCATTATGGTCCTGGCTGGTTCTGGAGAACAGCAGGTTGTGATGTTGTATTAGGTCATCTAGGATGACTTCCTCCTCTTGAGGGGGATACGTGGGTTTTTGAATGTGAGACATGCCCCTGGAAGACAATAAAACAATAATTGTGAGCAAGTCATGTGGCACACTTAACATTCTAAAGTACAGACATCAATGAAATGCCATATATAGCAACCTATTGGCTGTCAGTAGATACACACTTTTAATACCACATATCATTGCTCAGCCCACAACTGCCTGACAGTGCCTGGCACATACTATATACTAAACCGTGTTCTGCACAGCAACAAAGTGAAACCAGTATGTAAGACTATACAACAGTACATGGCACACTGTATGTGACACAATGCACCACCTAGCCACAGGAGGTATACGTCAAGCTAATGGATGAAGAAAGATGTCATCCATTGCAATGAATGTAAAGTACAGTTACAGTATTACCAGTATACCACAGTAGTCTTTGATGCCAAACCCCTGCCTAACATATGTGCACAGTTGTTGATATAGGTGGTATACTGCTCTACTACACTATACATGTTGCTAGATACACACGTATACCCTGTAACACAGACATGATTGAGGGCATGGTACAGGCATAATTACACACACATCAGACATACATACAACACACAAATGTATGCCAACACAGATGAACTTTACCTGTGTACCATACAGTATTGTGTGTCACCACTTACAAAACCTTATGCCTGAGGTATGTAATCTGTGAGGACTACAGGGAAGGCATGTTTCCAAGCAATGTGAATATACACCATACTGTACTGTTTAGGCCTACAGCATCAGGTAGTACTACAGTTCATATGGGAGTTGGATTTATCAGCAGTACCTCTCACTAAGCATACATGTATTGCTTTAGCCTACAATGGGACACCACAGTCGACAACAAGGGACTACGTCACACCTTATGCCATACTACTTTTTCTACCTAGCAATAGCATACACATCTTTTGCTGGGATCATAGCTAGGACACAAACTACCATGACAGAAACAAATTCACACTAAGCTATCACACCTTTACAGACCTTGCACACATTCACCAACACATTCACCATCACAGTCAGTCAACCTCACATAGCAATTATTGCACTAAGTACATGTGTGTGTGCTTCGTGTCATGGGTAGGTAATACGCTATTGTCCCTAGGGCCTACATCAGCCTAGCCATACCTTACCCTGGCCTTTGACACACATGTAATTTAATTTCACTTGCCCCTGTCAACCAGAGCCATAGAGGTGATTCCCGGGGTGTATTTCCTATCTCCCAAACAATCATCAGGAGTATTTATGACAACTGCTAATGAGGAGTTTTGTTTGCTATCGATAGGTGGTTTGTTCCAGAGTATGACATGTCTCTGAGTTAGGACTCTATCCCTCCAGCACTTGCTGTTTAGTGAGCTGACAAGGTGTATGGCCCTAGAGCGAGTATCTGGGAGGGATTGTAATATGTTTATGTGGAGGATGTCCAACAGCTATGGGTGTGACATAGCTCAGTATGTTAGGCAGTAGTCACCTCTGGTAGGCGCTATGCAACACTGTGTAGTTGTGGTTTTGTGAGTCGGTCTGCATAGGGCATCTGTTTGAGGCTGGTATTACTCTTTGCGAGGTATGTCTGTGGCCTTTCCAGTTGCTGTACTTGGCATTGTACTCTCCAATGGGTTTTAAGTGTGATAAGTAGAGGGGAACACTGACCTATATTTCCCTAGATGACACACCTTTTATGATGAAATGTACCATGTAGACAGAGTACATGACCAGTGTGGCACTGTGATTATCAAAGGGGAGGCTAATGTCCATCTGTGACCCATGTTCCCTTATCACACCTTCGGTGTTAGGTAGACTACCACCTATGTGGTAGTTAATGGGTACAGTGTTCTGGCAAGAAGGGATGGTACTGCAGTGTCAACACCGAGCTTCAGTCCATACCTTGGTCGGCAGGCACCTGTCGCAGTAACTATGCCCCATGTCTCTCTCCCTCTATCTATATGTATATATATATATATATATATATATATATATATATATATATATATATATATATATATATATATATATATATATATATATACACACACACACACACACACACACACACACACATACATACACATACATATAAACATCCATTGCTGTACATATAGATGTACATATAGGCACATATACAGTCCACTATTCATGGTGGGAATATCACTTATGCGACAGTTGTGAGATATACAGTGATGTAATAATATTGCACAGTATTGTGCAGACTGCATTGAAGGTATCCTCAGCCCATGTAGCTTTAGCAGGCCTCACTGGCTACAACACTGCAAAATTGACTGAACATACCCACAGCGTTTAACCACCACATGTCATATACCAGCACTGCATGCTATTTTCTTTTCCACACATTACAACCTACATAGAAATATGCACATAACAACCTTGAACAACGTATGTGTATATATATATATATATATATATATATATATATATATATATATATATATATATACACCTTTCACAAACAGTTGCAGTATGTCCCTTGCCCTATGCACATGTACAGATACATAGAGATACATACTGCTGCCACACATGGATGATTCACAGTATGTAGAGTACTCTTCATAAACATCTACTACATGCCAGCATATACATATGTGATGCATACCTTTCTTGCTGTCTTCCATTTGTTTTTAAAGGAAATGTATTTTTTTTTCTTATCTCTGTCTGTTGCTCCTTCTTTTTCTGTGTTTCTCTGTCTGTCTGTCTGTGTCTGTGTCTGTGTCTGTGTCTGTGTCTCTGCCTCTGCCTTGTCTTTGTCTCTGTCTCTCTTGCTGCAATGAGATTATTGCATGTACAGACAGCAAGTACAGCCTGCTTTTCTAAGTATCTGCACATGTGCATGTGATGGCCTCTGCACCAATTGGTGCCCACCATTTACTAATTGCATGCAGCCTGCTGTGTGGTAATTGCACTACTCACTGTCATAGCAGCCCTCTGCTATAAAATGCTAGGTTAGGTAGGCATAGCCCTTTCAGCTTTTCAAAGTGGGGCCCATGCTTGTTTGCTGTGGACACCGTTGTGTCAGTCAGAAGGTTGGTATACTTCTTATCTCTGAAGCTAGGGTTATAGCCAGTGATTTGCATGTTGTACTCAAACCTGAATGTTGCTGCTTCTAGTACACACTTGTCAGTGTAGAACTTTACTCACCCCTCCACATGCTTACACAAGATACATGGGAGTATGTACATTCTTTTCTGATTAGACAATTAACTGATATTGTGTGGGGTTTGTAAAGTGCTACTGTAACATTATTTCCAGATAGAATGGCTGGTTCTCATTTCACAGTCATGTCATGCAATTCCACAACAACTGCTGGTAAAGATCCACAGAACAAGAATTGTGTTATGACATTCCTATTTTCCCTTTACATTCACTCATTGTAATGCATGATATATTTATTACAGCACCAACATGTTGTAAATCAACTGTGGCCTAGTGGTACTTTATGCAGTCTAGTGTGCCCAAGGTCCGGGGTTTGAGACTGACAGAGGTGTTTTATTTTGCTGCTGAGCAGAACAAGGGCCCTGCCATGCAGAGTGACTAAGGCACTTTTAAGCAGTTGTAAGCAGGTTTGCGTGGGTTTGCGTGATGCTTAGCGTTACTTAGCTAAGCGCACACATGCGCACACTCGCTTAAACCTGCTTACTACTGCTTAAAAGTGCTTACTCCCGCTAACCCCTGTGCTAATTTCTTTGAAAGAAAAGAAAATGGGGAGATAGGAAAGTTGTGAAAAAGGGGGCACAAAGAGGGAAAGACAGTAGGGGAAACAAGCTCGGGATGTGCAAGACAGTTGTAGGGAAGGTCCATGGCTGCCCATTTCTTTACCAGCAACAGCTGTGCATATGCAATAAATTTGGAGTGAAATTTGAAACCTTCCACCCCTGAGAGAGGGGTGAGGACAACAAAGTCTGTTGTACTGCCAATTATAATTATCAGTTTACATGTCCAGTGGACATGTGTGCAAAATGGGCAGCTATGTATGGGGCATGAGAACAGATTGCCCTTTTTTTTTTCAGGTGAGAGTGGAAAGTGAGGTAGAGGAAGTAGGTATATTTGGGGAGGTAGGTTGGGGAGGTAAACAGACAAGACAAACAAGATGCATACAGGGGTGGAGTATGACACATGGGATGGGTGAACATAATTGACAGGGATGGATGCTTGGAAATCGCAAGCCCATGAGCCCACAGATGGTAACAGTGTTACTGAGATCCCCACCCATGGGCAGCCACCACTGCACCTTCACAGCCCTGAGGGTGGCTGTGCTGGGGGCTGTGTAGGAGGGGCAGGCTCACCCATGAGTTGCACCACTCTCGGCTCGAGCTGGCGTAGGGGATCAAGTGACTGAACACTGGATCTCCCTATGCACCACAGCTCGGACCCTTCGGAGGGTGACAGGTGGCCCTTCTTTGCCCATGCTTGCATGGGGGGATGAGCCCCATCCCCTGCAGTGCTTTCACCCAAAGGTGGCACAGGACCAATGGAGGAGGAGAGCCCGGGCTGGGCACCGGACCTGCTGGTGCCAGGTACAATCGCCATCTGAAGAGGGACAGGTGGGTCCACTGGGACCGGCCTTCCCATACGTTCTGTGATTAGGTGTGTTTAATTACAACATAAGCAACAGCATTCCAAATTAGTTGTAACAGCATGCGGTAATATTCCCATTAACCCAACACACCAAGGTTCCAACAGTTGAACAGCAAGCATAACACATGCATATATTGAACGACAGTGGACATTCCAACAGCATGCAGGGATGATTGATGGCAACAAGCCACCAAGAATGTGGTGTTTGAGCATCAAAGTAAATGCAGATATTTATAGAACAATAGGACATATGTCCCAACAAATGTTTTGAGATTACACATACCCATTGAGGTGTGGAATTGCATTGTTTATGCACATACAGTATGGTGTAGAAAGAAACCTCGGTTAACATCTTATAAGTACTTTTAGTCTACACTACATTCCTATTGACTGCAGGTGTATATCCCCTACATGTATTATTACTTGGCAACATGCATTAGGTTGTGCAATGGGTTTGGCTAGTTCATTATACACCTGACCTATATCTGACATACTAACTGTCCAGGATGCAGATGTTACTGCTACATAGTTATTTATTTTATTTATATTTATATATCTACATATCTGGATGTGTTCACGTGACATTTTTAGTTAAATTTCTACAGAACCCTACATTTCATGTAGTACACTCACATTTCTGGGGAACACATTAACAAGCTACTCGTGTGCCAGATTTACTTATGCATGCCAGCCATTAACTGACTGTTGAGGACTGTATATATGCTTCACAGCTACTGGCACTTCCATCATCCACTTTATATGGGACTGCCGAACTGTGGGTTGACAGAACTTATTACAACAGTACTATTTGTATGATGCAAGGGTACAACATTTCAAAGTAAGTGACACAGACACACTCCAAGTATTATACCTTTATTAATTACATTACACACTTTTCTACAGGCTTTCTCCTTTATTTGATATTACAATGCATACGGAAGACATATTCAAGACATATTATACCTTTATTAATAGGTTACAACACTCTTTTTCAGGCTCGCTCACTTATTTTATATGACAGTACATGCAGAGATATTATTCTGGACTTATTTTACCTTTCTTAATGGGTTACTACACTCTTTTTTTGGCTCTCTGACATTTTATATAACAGTACATGCAGAGGTATTATTCAGGGCATTTTATGGCTGTATTATTGATCTACAACACTTTCTTTCAGGCTCTCTCACCTATTTTATATAACAATACATGCAGAATGATTACTAACCTGCCTGGTGGTGCAGCCTTAGCAGCCTATCTGCATAGGCTTGCTGATTCACAGTACGGACACCTGCAGCTGTGAAGTAAATGAAGGGATATTGACACATACCTATCCATTATATAGACTAAATTAGCATGTCTTACATACTGCATTCCATGGCTACCTACTCAGTGGTGGGGCATCTTGCATGTCATGGGCCTCCTGTATCCATTGGTTCAGTAGGTCCTGCTTCCATCTCTGCAGGTCTGCATGGTGGTGATGGACCTGCTCACCAGTCCGAGGAATGCCTGTGGCACTGGTGAGATCATGAGCTAACCGGTTCCAAGCCTCTGCCTTGTACTCCTTCCCTTGGAACTAGCCCTGCAGGAGTCTTGTCTCATGATGGTGGACAAGGAGCCAAACCATGTATTTTGACTCCTCGATGCCCCAGCGTTGCACTCGAAAGCGTGTACCCTCTCGAGCACCAGCCATTCTAACTGCAGATGGGAGCTACAATCAGTTATGGTGAGTATTCCTGCCTATGGGGCTTAAATATGCCGCATTTCCCGCACTTTTTTGTGATTGGCCATTTTTGAAAATTCTCGGCTGACTACAGACCTGCTTAGCAATGGTTAATCTACCATTTATAAGTATATGTATGTTAACAGTGTCTGTTTATCCTCAGCTGTCATGGCTTAATGGTTCAGTACTTTCATTATGGTGCACAGTGTCCCGGGTTCAAACCTTGTCATTGCTTTTTATTTTGCTACTGTCCAGACAGGCTAGGGGGTGTGGCTGTGTTTAGGCAACTTTGCTCTACTTTGCTCCATGTTGCCTTACGGTGTGCTGGTTGGTGCAGCACGCACCTCCACACAAAATGATTGCACTGGGTAAAGTGCTATTTAGCTATGGGCAACTCTATTGCACTGGGTAAAGCGCTGCTTAACTACGGGCAACTATATTGCACTGGCTAAAGCACTGCTTAACTATGGGCAACTATATTGCGCTGGGTAAAGCGTTGCTTAACTGTGGGCAATTATATGTCAGGATCCTTTATAAATATACATTTTGTTCACTGATACATAGGCCATTTCAATGCTTTTTAGTAAAATTTTAATCATATATGTCAGGAATTATTTCATATACTAATTTAAAACATAAAATATGAAGGGGAGTGGTGGGACTCGAACCGTGAATGCTTTTGCTTTGTGCGAAGGCTCTACCACTACGCTATTGCACATAATTTGCATAAACATTCCTTATTATGCTCTTTCATGTCGAGGTTGCTAACTGCAGCTAAGCAATGGACACACCTGCACACACACGCGCAAATACGGGCAGCTATATCGGGAATTAGAAAAAAAAAATTTAAAGTTTCACTTTTTATAACTGTGCTGGAGGTTTACAATGTCAGGGAGTGTGGTGTTGGGTACGTGGATATTTAAGCGGACTCGCTCTTGTGTGTTGAAATTTTACAATCCAGACACTTGCAGGGGCGTGGACCTTTGGACTGCTCAGCAGTCGGACACACCCCCTGCTTTCCTGCACAGTCCGTGTTAGACTTGGAGTGGAGTCAGCTTGCCCTCATGAATATTCATGGCATGCTGACATCATACCGTTCAACTGCAGTCTCCGAGTAAGAATTATTTAGTCTTACACGGAGGATTCATGAATCCGGGGGTAATTTCTTAAAAGTAGGACAGACTAATGAATGTGTTGCTAATGCATTAACTTGTTCTTTTTTTCTTTATAGCTAATAAGTGTTCACTAATCCTTTTTCTTAAATTTCTTGTCGTCATTCCAATATAATAACTTGGACATGACAGACACTGAGCAACATATACCACCATCTCACTTTTACATGTAAAGTAATTCTTACACCAATAGGTTTTTTTATTGTGCTTAAAGTAAACAGAGGAACATTTGCTAATGTATCTGCATTGCCTACAACTATTACAGGCATAGGCCCCTTTTGTTCTGATAGACCCACCTTTATTCTCACTCTTTGTATTAGTTCCACTTTCCAATAAACTTTTGATGTTACAAGTTTTTTAAAAAATAAAACTGGGTTGTTTACCTGTTGTTTTAATAAGGTCCTGATTTCCTAGCAGTATTTTCCAATTATCCACTATAATTTTTTTATACACCACATCTCATTGGTGATGGGTAAAATAAAAGCCCCAATAAACTTACTACCAGCCCTATCCAAAGCCTGAAAATTGGTTTCATTGTTTTGACTTGCCAAGATCGGACATGCAATACCCCTTCTTAACAATAACACCTCATTCTCAATAGATTTTAACCATAACCTGTCATAACCTCTTATCTCAAAAAATGATCTCAGAATTTCAATTTCTCTCAAAAACGTTGTATCTAGAGACATAAATCTACTGAGCCTTATCAGTTGTCCCTTAACAACTCCTTTTTTCATATGAAGCAGATGAAGAGATTCCTTGTGTAAATATTGATTGACAAATATTGATTTTCTATAGATGTTGCTAATAAATTTTTGTGACTTAGAGTTATAGGTTAAATTGATGTACAAAAAGTTCAAATATTGACCATAACCACTCACAGTGAACTTTAAAAATTCATTCGTTAAGGCACAGTAGAGTGAGAATGAAGGTGGGTCTATCAGAACAAAAGGGACCTATGCCTGTAATAGTTGTAGGCAATGCAGATACATTAGCAACTGTTCCTCTGTTTACTTTAAGCACAATAAAAAAAAAACTATTGGTGTAAGAATTACTTTACATGTAGCAGTGAGATAGTGGTATATGTTGCTCAGTGTCTGTCATGTCCAAGTTATTATATTGGAATGATGACAAGAAATCTAAGAAAAAGGATTAGTGAACACTTATTAGCAATAAAGAAAAAAGAACAAGTTAATGCTTTAGCAAGGCATTCATTAGTTTGTCCTACTTTTAAGAAATTTGTTTTTTCTGTAACAGACAATGTTAGACAACAACCATATACAAGGGATCTTAAAACCTTATTGGAATGTAAAGAATCTTTGTGGCAACTTCATTTTGGGGCAGACACTAAGCCCGATTTGAATGAAACCATTAATATCAAATGTTTTTTGATGACGAAACATTGATTTTTTTATTTTACAAAAAAATATGTATGTATATGTATTTTTTTTAAAAAATGTATTTATATATCTTTTTAGTAGGCATATATCTACATTTATACAATGTTTTAAAACATATGTTCTTTTAAAAAAAGTAATTTATGATGTAATCAACCATGCGATTAATTTGAGTATAAATTAAATGAAAGGGTGGAGTTTGTTGTTTCTGAGGAAGTTCACATTTAATAAAAGTGAATGAAAGCGCTAGTTTTCATGTCCGTGTTTCCTAGCACTGTTGGAGAAGATCACAGTTTGTTTGTGGGTTTATTTGTTTTCCGTTTCAAGTTTTCAGTTTTCCTTTCAAAGTTGTTGATTTCAGTAGCCAAAGAGCATTCTTTCACTGATGTACACATTCAACCACCATATTATTTAAAATAATACGGTATTCAAAATCTTATTCAGTATATGTTGTTTTGCAGATTAGGGTGCAATTCTTGGTCTGGTTCCTCAGGCAATGATATTATAACAAGTCCAACGCCAAAAATCTTTAGGGAAGAGTAAGATTCTTGGGCGATAAAAACTATCGACTTTGGATCATCATTGTACGTAAAACCTGAACGTGTAGAGTGCTGGGGTAAAAGCTTATTAAATGAGAGATTATGCAGCAGACCTAACAGCTGGTGTATGATTTTATTATACTTGGATATTAAATCAGCCTAAACTATAATAACGCATGTTAATGTGCCTGAAAGGAGTAAAACTGTCTGATATGAATATACATGGTCTTTTTCATTTCTTCTTTTGCAGTTATCTTTAATCAAGTTATATGCAATTTTGGCATGCATGCTTTTTAATGACAGTAAGAAAAGGTGCAATCACACACATGTATTTTTAAACATTAGTTTGAAATCCACAGAAACCTATATTGTTAAGTCCCAGATGAATTAATTATATTAATCATCAACTACTAACAGCATAACATCTATCGAAGTGTTTATCTAATTAACTAGTATCTGTATCAATGTATTGAAGCATGAAGAAAAATGCTTCTTGTTCTTAAAACAATTTGCATAGAAGAAGAAATCAAAGAATAAAATTAATTTCTCATAATAAACTTTCTAAATATTTAGA
>NC_056732.1:1171764649-1171767149 GCF_019279795.1 Protopterus annectens | reverse complement strand
GGAGTGAAAATTAACCATGCACCGTGGCTCACTATCCAGACCAAAGCTTGGAAAGAATGGCTTAAACTTAAAACTCCCTATAACCTGCAACTTTACAAGATTGCACAATCTGAGCAAAAAACAAGTTAATCTAGACAAAATGTCTATTATAGCCATCTAGAACTAAAACACAAAAATGAACCCCAAAATTCCTGGATATCAATATATTACTTGTTACATCTGACCTCAAACAAGGAGCCCACCTCTTCCCATAATAGCTGTCCACTGAAAATTCCAATCATATACAATACTTACTTCAAAGAAAGCATTACCTCCCTAACTAAAAACTCTTTATCCCCATACAGTGCTTCAGCCACCCAAAATAAGATCCAACCTCAGTAATTCATCAAACAGGTTAAACCAAAACCAACATTATCCATACACCATACATACTACCACATCCTTTACTACCCCCACTGCATTTCCTTCTAAAAATAATTTATCTTCTATATCTGTTGCTAGTAACTTCCAACTTAGGACATGTCTCCACATCAATGATAAAAAGAAATTCTACTTAAACTCAATCCATGCTCCACTGCAGCTGACAACCTCCCACTTGAATACCTAAAGATATTTGCTGATGCCATAGCATATCCAGTCTTTGCCCTTTCAATAGATCAATATCTGCAGCTTATTTACCTTCACTATGGAAAAATGTTATATTATCCCTCTTTGTAAAGGTGGAATCTCAGCTGAAGTCTGTAGCTTTCAGCCTATTGCAATATTATTGCTTTTCTCAAAAAATATTGAAAGATGTATTCATAAACATCTCCTGCACTATCTCCGACAAGAATTGCTCTTAACATCTGCCCAACATGGCTTATGCCCAACACACAGTGCAACTACTACCCACCTCTCATTCACTGGTGCCATAAACAAATACATGGACTCAGGCAGACTTTTTTCCTCCTTATTCCTTGACCTATTAAAAGCGTTTGATACCATTTCTCACCTTAAATTCCCGTATAAACTGTCTCAACTTAACCTATCCTCTTCTTCATTATGGTGGTTCAACAGCTACTTAACTGACAGGCTCCAGTCTATGAAATGGCAGAACACTCTCTCTCCATATATTCAAGTCTTCACTGTTGTACCCCAAGGCTCTGTTCTTGGTTCTCTCCTCCTTAATATATTGATCAATGACCTCTATACCTACAAAGGTCCAGCCTCTCCTCTACAAAATGCTGATGATTCAGTGTTTATATGCGCATCTAATAACTTGCCTCATCTCCTTCAGATCATGCAAGAAGCTTTTTCTTCAATTGAGAAATGGCTCTATAATGCCCAGCTACTACTCAAACCTAAAAAAACAAAGTGACTGCTATTTTATCCAAATCACGCAGACCTGATATAGTAATTTTCAAAGTCCTTTCACTACACAAAATTAAAATTGAAGTTGTCTCCCATACAAAATGTCTTGTGATTATAGATGATAACCTTAATGTGACCTGCATGTTCAATGTAACATAAAAAGACTCAGCAAAAATTAGGAATGCTCTACAAGCATAAAAACTTTCTTAGCAAAACCACCAGAAACACTCTTGCCAGTATCTACTATCCTAAGCAATCTTCAGGCTACTGTTAAATATAAGTTGGAGGCCTGGTATAATAAGGTTGCAAAGTTTCACCACCACTGTATTGCCCTTAAGGCTTTGAATTAGCTCAAACTGCCTCAACACTTAGATTACATACAGCTTATTGCCAAACACAACACTATTCACAAAGTCAGTGACTGCCCTGCTTTTACTCCTGTTCTCTACTCCTATCATTCTAATAGACTACCTCAATCTAAAGAGCAATATCTTCTCAGCATATACAAATGCCACAGATCCTCTGGCCATAGTCTCTGGCTATGGTTAAACAATCGCTCCAATATTCCCAATAGGTCTTGTTTCAGGCAATTTAGGAGGCATTGTGGGATGTTATCGGGGCCCATTAGTGCAGTGTTTTTGGCCTTAGAAAGTGCATCTTGAACCTGCTCACTAGTGACAGTTACAGTTGGGGGCATTTAATAGCATTTCCTGGGGGGGATAGCCAGGGGTGAGAGGGCAGTAAAATTGGAACTAAATTTGTCAGACAGAAAATGTCCTATATCTTCTGCCTCCATGTATGTGGCTTCATTAACAGTCAGTTCTGTACACTATTGTGTGCTGCCTTTCAGGTTTTGGACATAGCTAAAGAAAGCCTTGTGAACGTCCTTTGCTTGGGAGGCAGTTTTTACTTCAAATGTAGACTTAGTAGACTTATTTTTCTCTTATTTGTTTGCTTGGATTGATGAGCTGTTTTTATCATGCTGGATGCAGCACTTGCTAATCATGACTTTGACTTTTTTATTTTGTTTTCTTGTCTGTTTATGCTTGGATTCCACCAAGGAGGTTTGTTTTTAGAGTTAGTAATACACATATTTCTGGTAGGCAGCTGTATTTGTGCATTTATTGACAAGATTGTACAGGGTTTTTGT